>NW_006408928.1:62723-65761 GCF_000296735.1 Chrysochloris asiatica | reverse complement strand
TTAAAAATGGCTTGTGCACAATATGGACCTAATGCTCCTTTCACCCAGGCTCTGATAGAATTACTCTGTGAGGAGGCTTTGCCTCCTATAGATTGGAACAATGTCGCTCGTGCTCGTCTTCCTGGAGGTGATTATCTTCTGTGGAAATCTGGATTTAATGATAAGGCTCAACGTGTAGCAGACATTAATCTTAGTCAGCAGAATGGAGGAGCCACATTTAATATGTTAGTGGGTGAAGGAGAATTTAATACAATTGAAAAGCAAATTATGTATCCTACGCCTGCTTATGCCCAAATTAATCAGTGTGGGCGCAAAGCTTGGAAATCTATTCCCAATACAGGCAAACAAACTACTGAATTGTCAAAAGTGTGTCAAGGTCCGGATGAGCCTTTTCAGGACTTTGTTTCTCAATTGCTTATTACAACTGGTCGCATCTTAGGTGACTCTCCTGATTTCTTAAGCCCAAAAGATCAGACTGAGTTAAAAAAGAAAGCTGCCAAATTCCAAAGGAGTTATTGGGACTTTCTCTTCATGAAAGACCTCCTTGAATAACTTTAATAATGAAAGGTAGGAGAAAAATCCAAGAGTTATTTAGAAAACATTTCTCTAAAATCACCAGTCATTCTACCCCAGACTAAATTGCCAATTTTTTTGCAGGACAATGCAGATTGGCAAATTGCCTTGGAAATTTTTTTCGGGACAAACTCTATCCCACTTTCCCAGTAACCCCTTGCTTCAATTTATTAATGGACATTCTGTAGCTTTCTCTTTGCAGTTTCTCAATGAATCTCTCCCTGAACCTGTTGATGCAGTTTTTGCTAACAGTCTTATCAGAGAAATTTCTCATGTGCAGCAAACCGCGGAAACTTTGGCAAAAAAGACATAAGTTGATTGCTGATATTTTTGCCTTTAATCACTGGTAACAAACCTCCCTTTATCTGCTTCCTAATTCCTATAGTCTACATGTGTTACTTACTAACCAAGGGGTGAAGATAGAGTCTTTTCATAGGACACAAACTACTCCATATGAATTCCAGACTGACTAATTAGACCCTATGGCAAAAAGACAGCCACGTTGCACTCCCCAAGGCATGGAAGCATTCACTGAGAAGCCATCTGAAAGCGTGTCTCCACCAGCACCACCTCCAGACCCAAAAGCTAGACTTTTGATTTTTCCCCTCCAACGTTTGTCTCTGCAAAATCAAGCAAGCTGCTTTAACCTAGGAACAATTGAAGTGATTAATGGAGCGTGCTGTGAAAACTGTTAACTCTTAGGGAGCTGAGACAACTCCAAAAACTCTTTTTGTTGCTATGCATGTAATTCTAGCTTGTCAGGTATCAGGAGTAACAGCTAACAACTTCACTCATTAAGCTTATATTCCTAATTTTGTAAACAATTCTCAACTGCTAAGAAGTCAATCAGAAGTCTTTATACAGGATTCCCTAAATGATTTTCTTATAGCTTTGCTAAAAAAGGTGTTATCTACTCTACCAGTTTAATTCATAATTGGTCTATTTCATATTCTAGTTTGAATTATACAAATTATAATCTAACTCAGTCAGAATTAGAAGTTGGTTTATGCTTAGTTGGCTTATGCCAAGTTTTGTTGTTACCCCTTCCTCTTCCATAATAACTTAAAATGATCCAAACAAACTTTTTACTGCCTTGAACATTTTTGAACCAGTTTGGTAAATTAACCCTATATCCTACTTGGTTACAGCTTCTGTTGTTACACCGTTTGCTATTTTGTACCCTAATCACCCTAATAATTTAACTATAACCCATGTTGGCTCTATATATGATATACACTGTAAACATAGTTATGTGTTAATGCTTCATCCTCCCCTAATATTTTTATCATTGTAAAACATCCACCTTTTGTCATGTTACCTATAAATCTGTCAAAACCCTCGTATACTAATCCTGACTTAATGTAATTTAGAGACTGTATTCTCTTCGTTAAGTTGCCTCAAGCAATTTGCAGCTATTTTCATATTAGGAATAGTAGCCTTCATATCTATATTGGGTTCTAACATCTCAGAAGAAGCTGTTCTCTACTTAGGGACAAACATAGAAAATATTAAGACTAGGATGACTATTGCATATCATCATAATTACAAGTGGAGATGTGTAACACCACTGTCCTACAATGGCACAGACATTACCTGGTCTCAAAGTCAGGCTCAATTTAAAGGCATTTGGAACAACTCAGACATTTCATTCAATATGCAAGCTTTGCATTCACAAATTAGATCTATTAGTCAGCCACACTTACAATCCACCTCCTTAGAACAAGTGGCTGCATCTTCAGTCAATTCTATTAGGAACACAGTCTCAACTAGTTCCTTTTGAACTCTAATCATTAATGCATCTATTTTTGCAATCACTTATATTATTTTTTTCATGTCTAAAGTTGACCATTACAGCTGTTCAACAAAAAGTTCATATGCTTCATTTAAAAAATAGAAAGGCAGGAGATGGCAGAGGCCATGCAAGGGACCCTGAACATGAAGGACCCTAAATCAAGCAGGGCCACAATGGGTCCCCCCCTTTTGTAACATAAAACCTCAAGAGGGATCTCATGTGGGAACTCTGCTGTCTCTGTCTCTTTCTATTAATATTTGTTTTGTTCAGCTTGTTTTTAAGTTTCTTCATTTTGTAGTGAAGTTTTTCAGTAGAATCTTAGTAGGAAATATATTAGAGTTTTAAAACTTGCACATTCACAACATATTCAATCATGCATAGTCCTAAAGAATGCTTCTCACACTAACAATAAATTTCACCACTAGGAAAAACCAGCTAAAACTTTTTGCCAGTTCAAGTTCAAGATTACATTCAACATTCTGTGTAGTTTTGGTCATGGGCATTAAGACCTTTAGAAAATTCAGCAAAAATGAAATTAAGGGCTATAGAAACAGTATTAGATCATAAGCAGAAATCTAGCTATATGTTTTGTAAATAGAAGTTGTTAAAGAAAGTTGTTCTGTTTCTTCTTGGCTACAAAACTTTTTTATGCTTCTTGTATTTCTTGTTTAAT
>NW_006408928.1:58687-62468 GCF_000296735.1 Chrysochloris asiatica | reverse complement strand
GTACAGAGTAGTATAAAAGCTGTTTGAAAAGTTTCATCTAAATTGCACTAGTTGCAACCTCACTTCATGGGTTGCTGCCCTAAAGCCTAACATGACTTTTGCAGTCCTGAAAAGACCAACCTAGGTGTTGCTGCCAGTAAACATCTCCCAAGAGTGGTATGATGACGCTGGCCTGCAACTCGTCAATGAATTTACCATGTAGCTTTCTAGATCAAAGCAAGGTCTTGGATTTACAGTAGTGGGTGTAGCATCTTTTATCACCTTGCTTGTTTCTTTCACCACCACCAGAGGTGCACTTACTCAAGAAATTCAGGCTGCAGCTACTTTTAACAAACTGATGGGCAATGTTACTTACAATTGTGACTGGCAAGAAAAAAATGATCTTGCCATTGAACATTGCCTGAATAGACTATATAATACTGTTAACTTACTTGGGGACACTTTGGAGCAGGTCATGATTTGGCAATGCCTTGCGTGCCATTCTGATTATTGCTGCATTTGTGTGACTAAACTTATGTACAATGGCTTGGCCTTTCCTGGACCCATGGAACAGGCTCACCTGCACAGAATATGGATCGCTGAAAATGTCAGCCAAAATTGGAATGAGTTACATGCACAAATAATTGCTATGCACTATGCTCCCCACCTTGACAGCAAACCTGCAGAACTAGCTAAACAACTTCTATTCAACCTTAAAACTTTGTTCCCTACTATACCCTCCCTCTCTCAATTGTGGGGTCCCATTCTAGCTATTGGCATATTTGTCATCTTTGTTTGCTTCCTCCTCCCCTGCCTTCTTTGAAAGGCAATTAACCAATATAAAGCACTGTAGAGTCGTCTGCATGGTCTCCAGTTAAAGACCTCCGTTGAAATATACAGGATGTGTAGCCAAGGACGGGTAAGGATTGGTAGAACCACAGATAACCTAAGACAGAGCCATTGCCTTATGTTGCAATGAGTTTCCATGACGGGTAAGACTGAGGATTCACACTGACCACGTAAGACACGCAGCGACATTTAAAATAAATAAATAAGGGGGACATGCAGGAGGCCATTAAGGATATAACCTAAATGCCACCTTGTGACTAGAATTGGATAGGTTTTCATTGATTAATAATAAACTGTTTCTGAGAAAAGGGACCTTATATTATGCTAAAACTGTGAGATTCAGTGTTGCTATAACAATATTTATACTTATGTAATTATATCCTGGTTGGTATCCGAGTTGGTAATCATATCCTTGTTACTGTAGAAAACATTGTAACTAGATAGAATAACAATAACCTAATGCTAAAAGTCCTGTATAAGCCACTTTACTACAATAAACTTTGTCACTGGTGATCGGCCTATTGGCCCTTCCCTGATTTTAATTCATGCCGCTCCTTCAAATAACTCGCGCAGTGGTAGGAGCTGGTCTCAGACCTCCACAGTTTCCATGTACCGAGATCTAGCTTCATGGCAGATGTGTCCAACGTGTCCATATACTAAGAAGAAGCTACAGGGCAGATATGTCCAACATGCCCATATACTGAAAGCCACCTACAGGACAGTCAAGTACAATATGTCCTTATACAGAGAGCTACCTACTTAGCAGATCAGTCCAACATATCCACGTACAGGGAGCTAGTTACATGGCCTGATGAGTCAAAAATGTCCATATACAGAAAGCTAGATACATGGCAAGGTAGTGTAACATTTTCATAAACAGAGTTCTAGCTACAAGGAAGATGAGTCCAACTTGTCTATATACAAAGAGTTAGCTACATGGCAGAATACTGCAACATTTCCATATACAGAGTTCTAGCTACAAGGCAGATGAGTCCAACATGTCTGTATACAGAGAGTTAGCTACATGGCAGAGAAGTTCAACATTTCCATATACAGAGTTCTAGCTACATGGCAGATGTGTCCAACGTGTCCATTTACTGAGAGCTAACTACATGGCAGAGTAGTCCAACATGTCCATATTCAGTGTAGTAGCTACATGGCAGATGTGTTCTACGTGTCCATATACTGAGAGCCAACTACAGGTTAGACAAGTCCAATATGTTCATATACAGAGAGGTACTTACTTGTCAGATCAGTGCAACATATCCATGTACAGAGAGCTAGCTACATGGCAGATGAGTCCAAAATGTCCATATACAGAGACCTAGCCACATGGCAGGGTGGCGCAACATTTCCATATACTGAGTTCTAGCTACATGGCAGATGTGTCAACGGTGTTCATATACTGAGAGCTACCTACATGGCAGACAAATCCAATATGTTCATATACAGAAAGCTACATACTTGTCAGATCAGGTCAACATATCCATGTACAGAAAGCTAGCTACATGGCTGACAAATCCAAAATGTCCATATACAGAGAGTTAGCCACATGGCAGGGTAGTGC
Organism: Chrysochloris asiatica; assembly: GCF_000296735.1. NCBI lineage: Eukaryota > Metazoa > Chordata > Mammalia > Afrosoricida > Chrysochloridae > Chrysochloris > Chrysochloris asiatica. Next base: position 60,073 of record NW_006408928.1, on the reverse strand, counting down.
AACATATTCATATAGAGAGTTCTAGCTACATGGCAGATATGTCCAACGTGTCCATATATAGAGAGCTAGCAACATGGCAGAGTAATGCAACATACCCATATTCAGGGTAGTAGATATATGTAGGATGAGTCCAATGTGTCCATATACTGAGAGCCACCTACAGGGCAGACAAGTCCAATATGTTCATATACAGAGAGCTACTTACTTGGCAGATCAGTCCAACATATCCATGTACAGAGAGCTAGCAACTTGGCAGATATGTACAAAATGTCAATATACAGAGAGCTAGCCACATGGAAGTGTAGTGCAACATTTCCATATACAGAGTGCTAGCTACACGGCAGATGAGTCCAACGTGTCTATATACAGAGAGCTAGCTACATGGCAGAGTAGTGCAACATTTCCATATACAGAGTTTTAGCTACATGGCAGATGTGTCCAACATGTCCATGTACTCAGAGCTAGATACATGGCAGACAAGTCCAATATGTTTATATACAGAGAGCTACATACTTGTCAGATCAGTCTAACATATCCATGTACAGAGAGCTAGCTACATGCTAGAGGATTTCAATATGACCATGTACAGACAGCTGGCTTCAAGGCAGGGTAGTGCAACGTTTCCCAATACTGAGTTCTAGCTACATGGCAGTTGGGTAAATAGTGTTTATATACTGAGAGCTTCCTACAAGAAACACATATCTTATATGTTCATATACAGAGAGCTACATAATTGTCAGATCAGTCCAAAATATCCATGTACAGAGAGCTAGCTACATGGCAGAATAGGTAGAGTATAGAGACAGTTCTATATAGAGAGTTCTAGCTGTATGGCAGATGTGTCCAATGTGTCCATATACTGAGAGTCATCCACATGGCAGAGAAGTCCAATATGATCCTATACAGAGAGCTACCTACTTGGCAGATCAGACCAACCTATCCATGAAGAGAGAACTATCTACATGGCAGACGATACCAAAATGTTCATATGCAGAGAGCTAACTACATGGCAGAATAGTCCAACATATCCACATTCAGGGTAGGAGCTACATGGCAGATGTGTCCAACGTGTCCATAAACTAAGAATCTTCCACATGGCAGACAAGTCCAATATGATCATATACAGAGAGCTACCTACTTGGAAGATCAGCCCAACGTATCCATGTAGAGAGAACTAGCTACATGGCAGACAATTCCAAAATGTCCATATAAAGAGAGCTAACAACATGGCAGGCTTGTGCAACATTTCCATATACAGAATTCTAGCTAAAAGACAGATGAGTCCAACTTGTCTAAAAACAGAGAGCTAGCTACATGGCAGAGTAGTGCAACATTTCCATATACAGAGTTCTAGCTACATGGCAGATGTGTCCAACGTGTCCATAT
>NW_006408928.1:32597-58587 GCF_000296735.1 Chrysochloris asiatica | reverse complement strand
CTAGCTACATGGCAGATGTGTCCAACGTGTCCATATAATGAGAGCTACCTACATGGCAGGCAAGTACAATAGGTTCATATACAGAGTGCTACATACTTGTCAGATTAGTCCAACATTCCATGTACAGAGAGCTAGCTACATGGCAGAGAAGTCCAAAATGTCGATATAAAGAGAACTAGCCACATGGCAGGTTAGTGCAACATATCCATATACAGAGTTCTAGCTACAAGGCAGATAAGTCCAACTTGTCTATATACAGAGAGTTAGCTACATGTCAGAGTTGTGCAATATTTCCATATAGACAGTTCTAAGTACATGGCAGATGTGTCCAACGTGTACATATACTGAGAGCTAACTACATGGCAGAGTAATCCAACATATCCATATTCAGGGTAGTAGCTACATGGCAGATGTGTCCAACGTGTGCATATACTGAAAGCCACTTACATAGCAGACAAATCCAATATGTTCATATATAGAGAGCTTGCTACATGGCAGACAAATATAAAATATCCATATACAGAGAGCTAGCCACATGACAGGGTTGTGCAACATTTCCATATTCAGTGTTCTAGCTAAAAGGCATATGAGTCCAACTTGTGTGAATACAAAGAGCTTGCTACATGGCAAAGTAGTGCAACATTTCCATATACAGAGTACTAGCTACATGACAGATGTGTCCAATGTGTCCATATTCAGAGAGCTAGCTACATGGTAGAGTAGTCCAACATGTGTATATGCAGGATACTAGCTTTATGTCAAACTTGTCCATATACTAAGAGTCACACACATGACAGATAATTTCCGATATAATCATATACAGAGAGCTACCTACTTGGCAGATCAGTCCAACATATCCATGTACATAGAGCTAGCTACATGTCAGACAAGTAAAAAATGTCCATAAACAGACAGCTAGCTATATGGCAAGGTAGTGAAACATTTCCATATACAGAGTTCTAGCTAAAAGGCAAATGAGTCCAACTTGTCTGTTTACAGAGAGCAAGCTACATGGCTAAGTAGTGCAACATTTCCATATTCAGAGTTCTAGCTACATTGCAGATGTGTCAACGGTGCTCATATACTGATAGCTACCTACATGACAGACAAATCCAAAATGTCCACATACAGAGAGCTACATACTTGTCAGATCAGTCCATCATATCCACGTACAGAGAGATAGCTACATGGCTGAAGAGTCCAAATGTTCATATACAGAGCTAGCCAGATGGCAGGATATTGCAACTTTTCCATATACAAATTTCTAGCTACAAGGCAGATGAGTCCAACTTGTCTATATACAGACAACTAGCTAAATGGCAGAGTTTTGCATCATTTCCATATACAGATTTATAGCTACATGGCAGATGTGTCCACGGTGACCATATACTGACAGCTAGATACATGGCAGAGTAGTCCAATATGTCCATATTCAGGATACTAGTTACATGGCAGATGTGTCCAACTATTCCATATACTGAGAGCCACCTACATGGCAGAAAAGTTCAATATGTTCATATACAGAGAGCTACCTACTTGGCAGATCAACATATCCATATACAGAGAGCTAGCTACATAACAGACGAGTCCAAAATTTCCATGTACAGGGAGGAAGCCACATGGCAGGGTAGTGCAAAATTTCGATATACAGAGTTCTAGCTACAAGGTAGATGAGTCCAACTTGTCTGTATACAGAGAGCTAGCTACATGGCAGAGTAGTGCAACATGTCCATATACAGAGTTCAACTTGTCAATATGCTGAGACCTAGCTACATGACAGACAAATCCAATATGTGCATATACAGAGGGCTATCTACTTGGCAGATCAGTCCAAGATATCCATGTAAAGAGATCTGGCTACATGGCAGATGAGGACAAAATGTCCACATACATAGATCTAGCCACATGGCAGGGTAGTGCAACATTTCCATATACAGAGTTGTAGGTGCATGGCAAACATGTCCAATGTGTTCATGCACTGAGAGCTAGCTACATGGCAGAGCAGTCCAAGATGTCCATATAGAGGGTACTAGATACATAGCAAATGAGTCCAATATGTCCATCTATGGAGAGCTAGCTACATGGCAGACAAGTTCAATATGTTTATATACAGAGAGCTACTACTTCGCAGAGCAGTGTAACATATCTGTATACAGAGAGCTAGTTACATGGCAGACGAGTCCAAAATATACATATACAGAGAGCCTGCTACATGGAAGGGTAGTGCAACATTTCCATATACAGAGTTTTAGTTACAAGGCAGATGTGTCCAACTTGTCTATATACAGAGAGTTAGCTACAATGCAGAGTAGTGCAACATTTACATATACAGAATTCTAGCCACATGGCAGATGTGTTGAACTTGTCCATATACTGAGAGCTAGCTACAAGGCAGAGTATTCCAACTTGTCCATATTCAGGGTACTAGTTACATGGCAGATGTGTCCAACGTGTCCATATAATGAGAGCCACCTACAGTGCATAAAAGTCCAATATGTTCATATACATAGAGTTACCTACATGGCAGACAAGTCAAATATGTTCATATACAGGGAGTTACCTACTTGGCAGATTGGTCCAAAATGTCCATATACAGAGAGCTAGCTACATGGCAAGATAGGGCAACATTTCCATGTAAAGAGTTCTAGCTACAAGGCAGATGAGTCCAAATTGTCTATATACAGAGAGCTAGCTACATGGCAGAGTAATCCAAGATGTCCATATTCAGAGTTCTAACTTCATGTCAGATTTGTACGTTTCCATATACTGAGAGCTAGCTACATGGCAGACAATTCCAATATGTTAATATACAGAGAGCTACCTACTGGGCAGATCGGTCCAACATATCCATGTACAGAGTGCTAGCTACATGGCAGATGAGTTCAAAATGTCCATATACAGAGAGCTAGCTACAAGGCAGGGTAGTGGAACATTTCTATATACTATGTTGTAGCTACAAAGCATATAAGTCCAACTTGTCTATAGATAGAGAACTAACTACATGGCAGTGTAGTGCAACATTTCCTTTTTCAGATATCTAGGTACATGGCAGATGTGTCCAACGTATCCATATACTGATATCTAGCTAAATGGCAGAGCAGTCCAATATGTCCAAGTACATTTTACTAGCTACATGGCAGATGAGTCCAACATATCCATATTCAGAGAGCTAGCTACAAGGCAGAAAAGTCCAGTATGTTCATAAACACAAAGCTACCTACTTAGCAGATCAGTCCAACATATCCATGTACAGAGAACTAGCTACATGGCAGAGGAGTACAAAATCTCCATATTAAGGGAGCTAGCTACATGGCAGGGTAGTGCAACATTTCTATATACAGAGTTCGATTTACAAGGCAGATTAGTCCAACGTGTCTATGTAAAGAGAGCTAGCTACATAGTAGAGTAGTGCAGCATTTCCATATACAGGGTTCTAGCTACATGGCAGATGTGTCCAATGTGTCCCTATACTGAGAACTAGCTACATGGCAGAGTAGTACAACATGTCCATATACTGGGTACTAGCTACATAGAAGAGGAGTCCAACATGTCCATATAATTAGAGCTAGGTACATGGCAGACAAGTCCAATATGTTCATATAGAGAGAGCTACCTACTTGACAGATCACTCCAACATATCCATGTACAGAGAGCTAGCTACAAGGCAGATGACTGCAACCTGTCTATATACAGAGAGCTAACCACATGGCAGGGTAGTGCAACATTTCCATATACAGAGTTCTAGCTACATGGCAGATGTTTTCAATGTGTCCTTATAGTGATAGCTAGCTACATTGCAGATGTGTCCAACATGACCATATACAGAGAATTATCTAAACAGAAGACAAGTCCAATATGTGAATATACAAAGAGCTACTTGACAGATCAGTCCAAAATATCCATGTACAGAGAGCTAGCTCCATGGCAGATGAGTCCAAAATATCCATATACAGAGTGCTAGGTACATGGCAGGGTAGTGCAACATTTCCATATACAGAGTTCTAGCTACATGGCAGATGTTTTCAACGTGTCCTTATAGTGAGAGCTAGCTACATTGCAGATGTGTCCAACATTTCCATATACAGAGAATTATCTAAACAGCAGACAAGTCCAATATGTGAATATACAAAGAGCTATTTGACAGATCAGTCCAAAATATCCATGTACAGAGAGCTAGCTCCATGGCAGACGAGTCCAAAATATCCATATACAGAGAGCTAGGTACATGGCAGGGTAGAGCAACATTTCCATAAACAGAACTCTAGCTACAAGGAAGATGAGTCCAACTTGTCTGTATACAGAGAGCAAGCTACATGGCAGAGTAATGTAACATTTCCATATACAGAGTTCTAGCTACAAGGCAGATCAATCCAACTTGTCTATATACAGAGAGCAAGCTACATTGCCGAGTAGTGCAACATTTCCATATTCAGAGTTCTAGCTACATGGCAGATGTGTCCAACGTGTTCATATACTGAGAACTAGCTACATGGCAGAGTAGTCCAACATATCCATATACAGGGTACTAGTTACATGGCAGATGTGTCCAACGTTTCCATATACTGAGAGCTAGCTACATTTCAGACAAGTCAAAAATGTCCATATATAGAGAGCTAGCTACATGGGAAAGTACTGCAACATTTCCATATAAAGTGTTCAAGCTACATGGTAGATGAGTCCAAATTTTTCATATTCTGAGAGCTAGCTACATGGCAGGATACTGAAACATTTCCGTAAATGGAGTTCTAGCCACAAGGCAGATGAGTCCAACTTGTCTATATACATAGAGCTACCTGCATGCCAGTGTAGTGCATCATTTCCATATACAGAGTTCAAGATACATGGCAGATGAGTCCAAAGAGCTCATATACTAATAGCTAGCTTCATGTCAGAGTAGTCCAACATGCCCATATAAAGAGTACTAGCTACCTGACTAATTTATCCAGCATGTCCATATACACAGAGCTAGCAAGAAGGCAGACAAGTCCAATATGTTCACATACAGAGAGCTACCTACTTGTCAACTCAGTCCAACTTATTCTTGTACAGAGAGCTAGCTACATGGCAGACGAGTCCTATTTTCCATATACAGAAAGTTAGCTACATGGCAGTGTAGTGCAACATTTCCATATGCAAAGTTCTAGCTACAAGGCAGATGACTCCAACTTGTCTAAATACAGAGAGCTACCTACATGCCAGAGTAGTGCAACATTTCCATATACAAAGTTCTAGCTACATGGCAGATGTGTCCAATGTGTCCATATATTGAGAGCTAGCTACACGGCAGAGTAGTGCAACATGTCCATATACAGTGTACTATCTACCTGGCTAATGAGTCCAACATGTCCATATACTGAGAGCTAGCTACATGGCAGACAAGTCCAATATGTTTATATACACACAGCTACCTACTTGGCAGATTAGTCCAACATATACATGTACAGAGAGCTAGGTACATGGCAGACTAGTCCAAAATATCTAAATCTAGAAAGCTAGCTATATGGCAGGGTAGTGCAACATTTCAAAATACTGAGTTAGAGAAGCAAGGCAGATGTGTCTAACTTGTCGATATACAGAGAACTAGCTACATGGCAGAGTAGTGCATCATTTCCATATATAGAGTTCTATCTACATGCCAGATGAGTCCTACATGTCCATATACTGAGAGCTATATAAATGGAAGACAAGTTCAATATGTTCATATATAGAGAGCTTGCGACATGGCAGGGTAGTGCAACGTTTCCATATACAGAGTTCTAGCTACAAGGCAGATGTGTCCAACATGTCCATATAATGAGAGCTAGCTACATGGCAGACAAGTCCAATATGTTCATATACAGAGAACTACCTGCTTGGTAGAGCAGTGTAACATATGCATGTACAGAGAGCTAGCTACATAGCACATGAGTCCAAAATGTCCATATACAGAGAGCTAGCCACATGTCAGGGTAGTGCAACTTTTCCATATACACAGTTATAGCTCCAAGGCATATGAGACCAACTTGTCTATATACAGAGAGCTAGCTACATGGCAGGCAAGTCCATTATGTTCATATACAGAGAGTTACCTACATGGCAGATCTGTCAAACATATCCATGTACAGAGAGCTAGCTACATGGTAGACAAATGCAAAATATCCATAAAGAGAGCAAGCTAGATGGCAGGGTAGTGCAACATTTCCATATACAGACTTCTAGCTACATGGCAGATGTGTTCAACGTGTCCATATACTGAAAGCTAGCTACATGGAAGAGTAGTCCAACATGTCCATATTCAGGGTAGTAGCTACATGGTAGATGTGTCCAAGGTGTCCATATACTGAATGTCACCTACATGACAGACAATTCCAATATGTTCATATACACAAAGCTACCTACTTCGCAGATCAGTGTAAAATATCCATGTACAGAAAGCTAGCTACATGGCATATGAGTCCAAAATGTACATATACAGAGAGCTAGCTACAAGGCAGGTTAGTGCAACATTTCCGTATACAGAGTTCTAGCTACAAGGCAGATGAGTCCAACGTCTCTATATACAGAGAGGTAGGTACATGGCAGAGAAGTGCATCATTTCCACATACAGAGTTCTAGGTACATGGCAGGTTTGTCCAACATATCCATATACTGAGAGCTAGCTACATGGCAGAATAGTCCAACATGTCCAAATTCAGGGTATTGTCTTCATGGCAGATGAGTCCATCATGTCCATTCATTGAGAGCCAACCAAATGGCAAACAAGTCCAATATGATCATATACACAAAGCTACCTACTTGTCATATCACTCCAACATATACATGTACAGAGAGACAGCTATATGGCAGAAGATTCCAAAATGTGCATATACAGAGAGCTAGCTACCTGGCAGAGTAGTACAACATTTCCATATACAGAGTTCTATCTACATGGCAGTTGTGTCCAACGTGTTCATATACTGAGAGCTAGCTACATGTCAGAATAGTCCAAAATGTCCATATTCAGGGTACTAGCTACATGGCAGCTGTGTCCATCATGTCCATATACTGAAAGTCATCTACATGGCAGACAAGTCCAATATGTTCATATATACAGAGCTACCTCCTTGGCAGATCAGTCCAACATTTCCATGGACAGACAGCTAGCTACATGGCATACAAGTCCAAAATGTCCATATACAATGAGCTACCTGCAAGGCAGTTGAGTCCAACTTGTCTATCTAAAGAGAGCTAGCTACATGGTAGAGTAGTGCAACATTTCCATATAAATAGATCTAGCTACATGGCAGAAGTGCTGAAGGTGTCCATATACTGAGAGCTAGCTACAAGGCAGAGTAGTACAACATGTCCATACACAGGATCCTTGCTATATGTCAAATGAGTTCAACATGTCCATATACTGAGAGTTAGCTACATGGCAGACAAGTCCAATATGTTCATATACAGAGAACTACGTACTTGACAGATCAGTCCCACATATCCATGTACAGAGAACTAGCTACATGGCAGATGAGTACAACATGTCCATATACAGAGAGCTAGCTACATGGCAGGGTAGTACAACATTTCCATATGCAGAGTTCTAGCTACAAGCCAGATGGGTCCGTCTTGTCTATCTATAGAGAGCTAGGTACATGGCGGTGTTGTGCAACATTTCCATATACAGAGTTGTAACCACATGACAGATTTGTCCAACATGTCTGTATACTGAGAGATAGCTACATGGCAGAAAAGTCCAATATTTTCATCTACAGAGAGCTACCGACTTGGCAGATCAGTCCAACATATCCAGTACAGAGAGATAGCTACATGGCAGACGAGTCCAAAATGTCTATATACAGAGAGCAAGCAATATGACAGGGTAATTCATTATTTCCATATACAGAGTTTTAGCTACAAGGCAGATGAGTTCAATTTGTCTATATACAGAGGGTATTGCAACATTTCCATATACAGAGATCTAGCTGCATATCAGATGTTTCCATCGTGTCCATTTTCTGAGAGCTAGCGACATGGCCGTGTAGTCCAACATGTCCATATTCAGGATACTAGCTACAGGGCAGATGTGTCCAACATGTCCGTACACTGAGAGCCCCCTACATGGCAGACAATTCCATTATGTTCATATACAGTGAGCTACCTACTTAGCAGATTAGTCCAACATATCCATGTACAAAGAACTAGATACATGGCAGATGTGTCCAAAATGACCATATTCAGAGAGCTAGCTACATGGCAACGTAGCGCAACATTTCCATATACAGACTTCTACCTACATGGCACATGTGTCCAACGTGTCCGTATACTGAGACCTAGCTACATGGCAGAGTAGTCTAACATGTCCATATTCAGGGTTCTAGCTACATGGCAGAGGTGTCCATTGTGTCCATATATGGAGAGCCACCGACATGGCAGACAAATCCAATACGTTCATAAACAGAGAGCTACCTACTTAGCAAATCAGTCCAACATATCCATGAACAGAGAGATAGCTACATGACAGATGAATCCAAAATATCCATATACAGAGAACTAGAAATGGCAGGGTAGTGCAACATTTCCATGAAGAGAATTCTAGCTACAAGGCAGATGAATCCAACGTGTCTATATACAGAAATCTAACTACATGGCAGGGTAGTGCACTATTTCCATATACAGAATTCTAGCTACATGCAATATGTGTCCAAAGTGTCCATATACTGAGAGCTAGCTTCATGGCAGGGTAGTGCAACATTTTCATATACAGAGTTCTAGCTACATGGCAGATGTATCCAATGTGCCCATATACTGAGAGCCATCTACATGGCACACAATTCCAATATGTTCATATACCGAGAGCTACATACTTGGCAGATGAGTCCAACATACCCATGTACAGAGAGCTAGCTACATGGCAGATGAGTCCAAAATGTCCGTATACAGAGAGCTATCTATAAGGAAGGGCAGTGTTACTTTTCCATATACAGATTACTAGCTACAAGGCACATGAGTCCAACTTGTATATATACAGAGAGCTAGCTACATGGCAGGATAGTACAACATTTCCATATATAGATTTAAGCTATATGGCAATTGTGTCCACCATTTCCATATACTGAGAGCTAGCTACATGGCAGAGTACTCTAACATGTCCATATTCAGGGTGCTAGCTACATGGCAGATGTGTCCATCATGTCCTTATACTGAGAGCCAACTACATGGCAGACAAATTCAATATGTGCATAAAGAGAGAGCTACCTATATGGCAGATCAGTTCAACATATCGATGTAATGAGAGCTAGCTACATGGCAGACAAGTCCAAAATGTGCATATACAGAGAACTAGCTAAATGGTAGTGTTGTACAACATTTCCATACACAGAATTCTAGCTACATGGCAGACATGTCCAACATATCCATATACTGAATGCTACCTACATGGCAGAAAAGTCCAATATGTTCATATACATAGACCTACCTACTTGGCAGATCAGTTCAACATATCAATGTACAGAGAGCTATCGACATGGCAGACAAGTTCAAAATGTCCATATACAGAGAGCTAGCTATACATCAGGGTAGTGCAACATTTCCATATACAGAGTTCTAGCTACAAGGCAGAAGAGTCCAACTTGTCTATGTACAGAGAGCTAGCTACATGGCAGAGTAGTGCAACACTTCCATTTACAGAGTTCTAGCCACATGGCCGATGTGTCCAACGTGTCCGTATACTGAGAGCTAGCTACATGGCAGACAAGTCCAATATGTTCATATACAGAGAGCTACATACTTGTCAGATCATTCCAACATATCCATGTACAGAAAGCTAGCTACACGGCAGACTAGTCCAAAAAAATCCATATACAGAGAGCTAGCCACATGGCAGGGTAGTGCAACATTTCTATGTACATCGTTCTAGCTACATGGCAGATGAGTCCAGCTTGTCTATATACAGAGTTCTAGCTACATGGCAGATGTGTCAAACGTAACCATATACTGAGAGCTAGCTACACGGCAGAGTATCCTACGTGCCCATATTCACGGTAGTTGCTACATTGCAGATGTGTCCAACGTGTCCATATACTGACAGCCACCTACAGGGCAGACAAGTCCAATATGTTCATATATAGAGAGCTACTTACTTGGCAGATCAATCCAACATATCCTCGTAAAGAGAACTAGCTACATGGCAGACAAATCCAAAATGTCCACATACAGAGATGTAGCTACATGGGAGGGTAGTGCAACATTTCCATATACAGAGTTCTAGCTAAATGGCACATGTGTCCAAGGTGTTCATATATGGAGATCTACCTACAAGTCAGATCTGTCCAAAATATCCATGTACAGAGATCTAGGTATATGGCAGACAAGTACAAAATTTTCATATAAAGAGAGGTACCTACATGGCAGGGTAGTGCAACATTTCTACATACAGTTCTATCTACAAGGCACATGAGTCCCACTTGTCTATACACAGAGAGCTAGCTACATGGCACAGTAGTGCAGCATTTCCATATACAGAGTTCTAGCTACATGGCAGATGTGTCCAATGTGTCCTAATCATGAGAGCTAGCCACATGACAGAGTAGTACAACATGTCCATATACAGGGTACTAGCTACATCTCCAAGGAGTCCAACATGTCATACACTGAGTGCTAGCTACATGGCAGAAAAGTCCAATATTTTCACATACAGAGAGCTACCTACTTGGCAGATAAATGTAACGTATCCATGTACAGAGAGCTAGCCACATGGCACACGAGTCCAAAATGTCCTCATACCGAAAGATAGCTACATGGCAGGGTAGTGCAACATTTCCATATACAGAGTTCTAGCTGCATTGTAGATATGTGCAACGTGTCCATATTCAGAAAGCTTGCTATATAGTAGACAAGTCCAGTATGCTGATATACAGAGAGGTAACTACTTGGTAGATTGGTCCAACATATCCATGTACAGAGAGTTTGATACATGACAGAAGTGTCCAAAATGTCCATATACAGAGAACTACCAACATGGTAAGTTAGGGCAGCATTTTCATATACAGTGTTCTAGCTACAAGGCAGATGAGTCCAAATTGTCTATATACAGAGAGCTAGTTACATGACAGAGTACTCCAACATGTCCATATTCAGAGTTCTAGCTACATGGCAGATGTGTACAAAGTTTCCCTATATTGAGATCTAGCTACATGGCAGAGAAGTCCAATATGTTAAAATACAGAGAACTATCTACTTGCCATATCAGTACATTATATCCATGTACAGAGAGCTAGCTACATGGCAGACAAGTCCAAAATGTCCATATACCTAGAGCTATCTATATGGCAGGTAAGTACAACATTAACATATACAGAGTTCGAGGTACAAGCCAGATGAGTCCAACATGTCTAAGTACAGTGAGCTAGCTACATGGCAGAGTAGAGCAACATTTCCATATACAGGGTTCTAGGTACATGGCAGATGTGTCCAGCGTGTCCATATACTGAGAGCTACCTACATGGCAGAGTAGTCCAAATTGTCCATATACAGGCTACTAGCTACATGGCAGATGAGTCCAACTTATCTATTTACAGAGAACTAGCGACAAGTCAGAGAAGTCCATTATGTTCATAAGCAGATACTACCTACTTGGAATATCAGTCCAACATATCCATGTACAGAGAGCAAGCTACGTGGCAGACGATTCCAAAATCTCCATATAAAGGGAGCTAGCTACATGGCAGGGTGTTGCAACATTTCAATATACAGAGTTCTACCTACATGGCAGATGTGTCCAACGTGTCCATATACTGAGAGCTACCTACATGGCAGATCAGTCCAAAATATCCATGTACAAAGAGCTAGCTATATAGCAGACAAGTCTAAAATATCCATATACAGAGGGCTACCTACATGGCAGGGAAGTGCAACAATTCTATATACAGAGTTCAATCTACAAGGCAGATTAGTCCAACTTGTCTATATACAGAGAGCTAGCTACATGGCAGAAAAGTGCAGAATTTCTATATACAGATTTCTAGCTTCATGGCAAATGTGTCCAACGTGTCCATATAGTGAGAGCTAGCTACATGTCAGAGTAGTACAATATGTCCATATACAGGGTATTACCTACATCACAGAGGAGTCCAACATGTCTATTTACTGAGAGCTATCTACATGGCAGACATGTCCAACATGTTCATATACAGAGAGCTAGGTACTTGGCAGATCAATCCATGTACAGAGAGCTAGCTACGTGTCAGACAAGTCCAAAATGTCCATACACAGAGAGCTAGCTACATGGAAGAGTAATGCAACATTTCCATATACAGAGTTCTAGCTATAAGGCAGATGACTGAAACTTATCTATACACAAGAGCTAACTACATGGCAGTGTAGTGCAAATTTTCCATATACAATGATCTAGCTACATGACAGATGTGTCCAACATATCCATATATTGAGAGCTAGCTACATGGCAGAGTAGTCCAACCTATCCATATTCAGGGTAGTAGCTACAAGGCAGATGTGTCCAACGTGTCCATATACTGAGAGCCCTCTAGAGGGCATTTCAGTCCAAAATATCCATGTACAGAAAGCTAGCTAAATGGCAGACTAGTCCAAAATGTACATATACAGAGAGCTAGCCACATGGCAGGGTAGTGCAACATTTCCCTATACAGAGTTCTAGCTACAAGGCAGGTGAGTCCAACTTGTCTATACACAGAGAGTTAGCTACATGGCAGAGTAGTGCAACATGTCCATATTCAGGGTAGTAGCTACATGGAAGATGTGTCCAAGGTGTCCATATACTGAAAGTCACCTACATGGCAGACAAGTCCAGTATGTTTATATACAGGAAGCTACCTACTTCTCAGATCAGTGTAACATATCCATGTACAGAGAGCTAGCTACATGGCAGACGAGTCCAAAATGTCCCTATACAGAGAGCTAGCTACATGACAGGGCAGGACAACATTTCCATATACAGAGTTATAGCCAAATGGCGGCTATGTCAACATTGTTCATATACTAAGAGCTTCCTTCATGGTAGACAATTCCAATATATTCATATACAGAGAACTACACACTTGTCAGATCAGTCCAACATATCCATGTACATGTACATGGATGACGAGTTCAAAATGTCCATATACAGAGAGCTAGCCACATGGCAGCTAACTGCAACATTTCCATATACAGAATTTTAGCTACAAGGCAGATGAGTCCCACTTGTCTGTATACAGAGAGTTACCTAAATGGAAGAGTAGTGCAACATTTCTATTTACGGAGTTCTAGCTACATGGCAGTTGTGTCCAACGAGTCCATATACTGAGAGATAGCTACATGGAAGAGTAGTCCAACATGTCCATATTCAGGGTACTAGCTACATGGCCGATGTGTCCAACTTGTCCATTTACTGAGAGCCACCTAAATGGCGGACAAGACTAATATGTTCATATATAGAGAGCTAACTACTTGGCAGATCAGTCCAACATATCCATGTACAAAGAGCAAGCTACATGGCAGACAAGTCCAAATTATCCGTATACAGAGAGCTAGCCTCATGGCTGGGTAGTGCAACATTTCCATATACAGAGTTCTAGCTACAAGGCAGATCAATCCAACTTGTATATATACAGAGAGCTAGCTTCATGGCAGAGTAGTACAACATTTCCATACAAAGAATTTTAGCTACATGGCAGATGTTTCAAACCAGTCCATATACTGAAAGCTACCTCCTTAGCAGATCAGTCCAAAATATCCATGTACAGAGAGATAGCTACATGGCAGACGAGTCCAAAATATCCATATATAGAGAGCTAGCTACATGGCAGGTTAGTGCATCATTTCCATATACAGATTTTTAGCTAAAAGGCAGATGAGTCCAACTTTTCTATCTACAGGTGGCTATCTACATAGCAGTGTACTGCAACATATCCATATACAGAGTTCTAGCTGCAAGGCAGATGAGTACAATGTGTCCATATAATGAGAGACAGCTACATAGCATACAAATCCAATATGTTCATATACAGAGAGCTACCTACTTGGCAGATCATTCCAACATTAGCAGGTTCTGAGAGCTAGCTGTATGGCAGATGAGTCCAAAATGTCCATATACAGAGACCTAGCTATATGGCATTGTAGTGCGACATTTCCATATACAGAGTTCTAGGTACAAGGCAGATGGGTCCAACTTGTCTATATACAGAGAGCAAGCTACATTGCATTGTAGTGCAACGTTTCCATATACAGAGTTCTAGGTACATGGCAGATGTGTCCATACACTGAGAGATATTTACATGGCAGAGTAGTGCACCATTTCCATATACAGGGTAGTTACTACATCGCAGATGAGTCCAACATGTCCATATACTGAGAGCTAGCTTCATGGCAGACAAGACCAACATATTCGTATACAGAGAGCTACCTACTTGGCATATCAGTGTAACATATCCATGTACAGAGAGCTAGCTACATGGCAGGGTAGTGCAATAATTCCATATACAGATTTCTAGCTAAAAGGCAGATGAGTCCAAATTGTCTATATACAGAGAGCGAGCTACATGGCAGTGTAGTGCAATATTTACATATACAGAGTTCTATCTACATGGCAGATATGTCCAACATGTCCATATTCTGAGAGCTAGCTACATGGCAGACAACTCCAATATATTCATATACAGAGGGCTACCTACTTGGCAGATCAGTCCAACACATCCATGTACAGAGAGCTAGCTACATGACAGACGAGAACAAAATGTCCCTATACAGAGAGCTAGCTACATGGCAGAGTAGTGCAACACTTCCATATACAGATTTCTAGCAACAAGGCAGATGAGTCCAACTTGTCTATATACAGAAAACTAGCTACATGGCAGAGTAGTGCAACACTTCCATATATAGAATTGTATTTACATGGCAGATGTGTCCAACGTGTCCATATACTGAGAACTAGCTATATGGCAGACAAGTCCAATATGTTCATATACAGAGAGGTACCGAATTGGCAGATCAGTCCAACATATCCATGTACAGAGACCTAGCTACATTTCAGAGGTTTCCAAAATGTCCATATACACAGAGCTAGCCACATAGCAGGGTAATGCAACATTTCCATATACAGAGTTCTAGCAACAAGGCACATGAGTCCAACTTGTCTATATACAGAGAGCTAGCTACATGATAGAATAGTGCAACACTTCCATATACAGAGTTCTATTTACATGGCAGATGTGTCTAACTTGTACATATACTGAGAGTCACCTAGATGGCAAATAATTCTAATATGTTCATATACAGAGAGGTACCGAATTGGCAGATCAGTCCAACATATCCATGTACAGAGAGCTAGCTACATGGCAGATGTGTCCAACGTGTCCATATAATGAGAGCTAGCTACATGGCTGAGTAGTCCAATATGTTCACATACAGAGGGCTACCTACTTGGCAGATAAGTCCAACATATCCATGTACAGAGAGCTATCTACATGGCAAATGAGTCCAAAATGTCCTTATACAGAGAGCTAGCTACATGGCAGAGTAGTGCAACACTTCCATATACAGAATTGAATTTACATGGCAGATGTGTCCAACGTGTCCATATACTGAGCACTAGCTATATGGCAGACAAGTCCAATATGTTCATATACAGAGAGGTACCGAATTGGCAGATCAGTCCAACATATCCATGTACAGAGAGCTAGCTACATGTCAGAGGAGTCCAAAATGTCCAAATACAGAGAGCTAGCCACATAGCAGGGTAATGCAACATTTCCATATACAGAGTTCTAGCAACAAGGCACATGAGTCCAACTTGTCTATATACAGAGAGCTAGCTACATGGTTGAGTAGTGCAACACTTCCATATACAAAGTTCTATTTACATGGCAGATGTGTCTATCTATAGAGAGCTAGGTACATGACAGAGTAGTGCTAGATTTCCTTATAAAAGTTCTAGCCACATGGCAGATGTGTCCAAAGTTTCCATATATAGAGTGATAGCTACATGGAAGACAAGTCAAATATGTTCATATACAGAGAGTTACCTACTTGGAAGATCAGTCGAACATATCCATGTACAGAGAGCTAGCTACATGGCAGATGAGTCCAAAATGTCCATATACAGAGAGCAAGCTACATGGCAGGGAAGTGCAACATTTCCATATACAGAGTTCTAGCTACAAGGCAGATGAGATCAACTTTTCCATATACAGAGAGTTAGCGTGCTACATGGCAGAGAAGTGCAACATTTCCATATACAGAGTTCTAGCTACATGGCAGAAGTGTCTAACATGTTTATGTACTGAGAGCTAGCTAAATGGCCAAGTAGTCCAACATGTCCTTAATCAGTGTACTAGCTACATGGAAGATGTGCCCAAAGAGTCCATACACTAAGAGTCACCTACATGGCAGACAAGTCCAATATGTTCATATACAGAGAGCTACCTAATTGGTAGATCAATCCAATATATCCATGTACACAGAGCTAACTACATGCTACATGCATCCAAAATGTCCATATACAAAGTGCTAGCTACGTGGCAAGGTAGTGCAACATTTCCATATACAGACTTCTAGCTACAAGGCAGATGAACCCAACTTGTCTACATACAGAGAGCTAGCTGCATGGCATGGTAGTGCAACATTTCCATATTAAGAGTACTAGCTACATGGCAGATGTGTCTAACATGTCCATATACTAAAAGCTAGTTACATAGCAGACAAGTCCAATAAGTTTATATACAGAGAACTACCTATTTGTCAGATCAGTCCAACATATCTATGTACAGAGAGATATCTACATGGAAGACAAGTCCAAAATGTCCATATACAGAGAGCTAGCCACATGGCAGGGTAGTGCAATATTTCCATATACAGAGTAAAAGCTACAAAGCAGATGAGTCCAACTTGTCTATGTACAGAGAGCTAACTACATGGCAGAGTAGCGCAACATTTCCATATACAGAGTTCTAGCTACATAGCAGATGTGTCCAATGTGTCCGTATACTGAAAGCTAGTTACATGGAAGAGTAATTCAACATGTCCATATTAAGGGTAGTGGCTACATGGCAGATGTGTCCAACGTGTCCATATAATGAGTGCAGCCTACAGGGCAGACAAGTTCAATATTCATATACAGAGAGCTACCTACTTGGCAGATCAGTCCAACATATCCATGTACAGAGAGCTAGCTCCATCTCAGATGAGACCAAAATGTCCATATAGAGAAGCGAGCTACATTGCAATGTAGTACAACGTTTCCATATACAGTGTTCTAGCTACATGGCAGATATATTCAACTTGTCAATATACTGAGAGCTAGCTACATGGCAGAAAAGTCCAATATGTTCATATACAGAGAGCTACCTCCTTAGCAGATCAATCCAATGTATCCATGTACAGAGAGCTAGCTACATGGTAGACAAGTCCAAAATGTCCATATGCAGAGAGCTATCTATATGGCAGGGTAGTATAACATTTCAATACACAGAGTTTTAGCAACAAGGCAGATGAGTCTAAGTTGTCTATATACAAAGTTGTAACTACATGGCGTGGTAGTGCAACATTTCCAAATACAGAGTTCTAGCTCCCATAACAGATGTGTCCTACGTGTCCATATACTGAGAGCTAGCTACATGGCAGATCAGTCAAAAATATCCATGCACAGATAAATAGCTACATGTCAGACAAGTCCAAAATGTTCATATACAGAAAGCTAGCTACATGGTAGAGTAATGCATCATTTCCATATACAGAGTTCAAGCTACATGGCAGGTGAGTCCAAAGTGTTCATATATAGCTAGCTAAATGGCACACAAGTCCAATATATTCATATAGAGAGATCCCTCCTAATTCGCAGGTCAGAGCAACATATCCATATACAGAAAGCTTGCTACATGGCAGGGTAGTGCAAAAGTTCCATATACAGAGTTCTAGCTACCTGGCAGATGTCTCCAAGGTTTCCATATACAGAGAGCGAGCTACATGGCAGACAACTCCAATATATTCATATACACAGAGCTACCTTCTTGGCAGATCAGTCCAAAATAACCATGAACAGAAATCTAGGTACATGGCAGATGAGTCAAAAATGCCCAAATAAAGAGAGCTAGCTACATGGCAGGGTAGTGAAACATTTCCATATACAGAGTTCTAGCTACAAGGCAGATGAGTCCAACTTGTCTACATACAGAGAGCTAGCTACATGGCAGAGTAGTGTACATTTCCATGTGCAGAGTTTTAGCTACATGGCAGATGTGTCAAACGTGTCCATATATAGAGATCTAGCTAGATGGCAGAGTAGTCCAACATGTCCATATTCAGGGTACCAGTTACATGGCAAATGTGTCCAATGTGTCCATATACTGAGAGCCACCTACATTGCAGACAAGTCAAATATGTTCATATACAGGGAGCTACCTACTGGACAGATGGGTCCAACATACCATGTACAGAGAGCTATCTACATGGCAGATAAGTCTAAAATGTCCATATACAGAGAGCTAGCTACATGACAAGATAGGGCAACATTTCCATATAAAGAGTTCTAGCTACAAGACAAATGAGTCCAAATTGTCTATATACAGAGAGCTAGCTACATGGCAGTGTAATCCAACATGTCCATATTCAGAGTTGTACCTTCATGGCAGATTCGTACAACATTTCCATATACTGAGAGCTAGCTACATGGCAGAAAATTCCAATATGTTAATATACAGAGAGCTACCTACTTGGCAGATAAGTCCAACATATCCATGTACAGAAAACTAACTACAGGGCAAACGAGTCCAAAATGTCCATATACAGAGAGCTAGCTACATGGCAGGACAGTGGAACATTTCCATAAAGAATATTGTAGCTACAAGGCAGATGGGTTCAACTTGTCTATGGATAGAGATCTAACTACATGGCAGTGTAGTGCAACATTTCCATATTCAGAGTTGTAGGCATATGGCAGATGTGTCCAACATGTCCATATACTGAGAGGTAGCTACATGGCAGAGTAGTCCAACATGTGCATATACAGTACACTAGCTACATGGCAGATGAGTCCACCATATCCATATTCAGAGAGCTAGCTACAAGACAGAAAAGTCCAGTATGTTCATAAACAGATAGCTACCTACTTGGCAGATCAGTCCAACATATCCATGTACAGAGAGCTGGCTACATGGCAGACGAGTACAAAATCTCCATATTAAGGGAGCTAGCTACATGGCAGGGTAGTTCAACATTTCTATATACAGAGTTCTATCTACAAGGCAGATTAGTCCAACTTGTCTATATAAAGAGAGCTAGCTACATGGCAAAGTAGTGCAACATTTCCATATACAGTGTTCTACCTACATGGCTGATGTGTCCTACGTGTCCAAATACTGAGAGCTACCTATTTGGCAGATCAGTCGAAAATATCCATGTACAGAGAGCTAGCTACATGGCAGACGAGTCCACAATGTCCATATACAGAAAGCTACCTACATGCAGTGTAGTGCAATATTTCTATATACGGAGTTCCAGCTACAAGGCAGATTAGTCCAACTTGTCTATATAAAGAGAGCTAGCTACATAGTACAGTAGTGCAGCATTTCCATATACAGAGTTCTAGCTACAAGGAATATGAGTCCAACTTGTCTATATACAGAGAGCTAGCTACATGTCAGAGTAGTGCAACATTTCCATATACAGAGTTCTAGCTACATGGTAGATGTGTCCTAAGTGTCCATATACCGAGAGTTAGCTACATGCCAGAGTAGTCCAACATGTTCATATTCAGGGTACTAGCTACATGGCAGATGTGTCCAACGTGTCCGTATACTGAGATCAACCTACAGGGCAGACAAGTCCAATATGTTCATATAAAGAGAGCGACCTACTTTGCAGATCAGTCCAACATATCCATTTACAGAGAGCTAGCTACATGGCAGACGATTCCAAAATGCCCTTATATATTAGCTACATAGTAGGATAGTGCAACATTTTCCTATAGTGAGTTCTAGATACAAAGCAGTTGTTTCCATGATGTTCATATACTGAGAGCCACCTACATGTCATAGAAATCCAGTATTTTCATATACAGAGAGCTACATCCTTGTCACATAAGTCCAACATATCCATGTATAGAGAGCTAGCTTCATGACAGACAAGTCCAAAATATCCATATACAGAGAGCCAGCCAAATGGCAGTGTAGAACAACATTTCTATATTCAGAGTTCTAGCTACAAGGCAGATGAGTTCAATTTGTCTATGTACAGAGAGCTAGCTACATGACAAAGTAGTGCAACATTTCCATATACAGAGTTCTACCTACATGGCAGATGTGTCCAACATGTCAATATACTGAGAGCTAGCTACATGACAGAGTAGTACAACATGTCCAAATACAGGGTACTAGCTACATTGCAGAGGAGTCTAACATGTTCATATACTGAGAGCTAGTTACATGGCAGACAACTCTAATATGTTCATATACAGTGAGCTACCTACTTGGCTATTCAATCTAACATATCCATGTACAGAGAGCTAGCTACATGTCAGACGAGTCCAATATGTCCATATACAGAGAGCTAAATACATGGCAGGATGATGCAACATATCCATATACAGAGTTCTAGCTACAAGGAATATGAGTCCAACTTGTCTATATACAGAGAGCTAGTTACATGGCAGAGTAATGCAACATTTCCATATACAGAGTTCTAGCTACATGGCAGATTGTCCAACGTGTCCATATACTGAGAGTTAGCTACATGCCAGAGTAGTCCAACATGTTCATATTCAGGGTACTAGCTACATGGCAGATGTGTCCAATGTGTCCATATACTGAGATCAACCTACAGGGCAGATAAGTCCAATATGTTCATATAAAGAGAGCGAACTACTTTGCAGATCAGTGTAAAATATCCATGTACAGAGTTCTAGCTACATGGCAGATGTGTCCAACGTGTCCATATACTGAGGGCTAGCTTCATGGCAGAGAAGTCCAACATGTCCATATTCAGGGTAGTAGCTACATAGCAGATGTGTCCAACATGTCCATATACTGAGAGACACCTACAGGGCAGACAAGTCCAATATATTCATACACAGAGACCTACCTATTTGTCATATCAGTACAACATATCCATGTACAGAGAGCTAGCTACATGGCAGATAAGTCCAATATGTTCATATACTGAGAGCTAATTACATGGTAGAATAGTCCAACATGTCCATATTCAGGGCAGTAGCTACATGGCAAATGTGTCCAACATGTCCATATACTGAGAGTCACCAAGTGGGCAGAGAAGTCCAATATGTTCATACACAGAGACTTACCTATTTGTCATATCAGTACAACATATCCATGTACACAGAGCTAGGTACATGGCAGACAAGTCCAATATGTTCATATACAGATAGCTAGCTACTGGGCAGATTGGTCCAAAATATCCATGTACAAAGAGCTACCTACATAGCAGAAGAGTCAAAATAGTCCATATTCAGAGAGCTAGCTACATGGAACGGTAGGGAAACATTTCCATATACAGAGTTCTAGCTACAAGGTAGATGAGTCCAAATTGTCTATAGACAGAGACTTAGCTACATGGCAGTGCAGGAAAACATTTCTATATACAGAGTTCTAGCTACATGGCAGATGTGTCCAACGTGTTCATATACTGAAAGCTAGCTTCATTGCAGAGAAGTCCAATATGTTCATATAAGGAGAGCTACCTACTTCGCAGGTCAGTCCAACACATCCATATACAGTGAGCTAGCTACATGGCAGGGTAGTGCAACATTTCCCTATACTGACTTCTAGGTACATGGTAGATGTGTCCAACGTGTCCATATATTGAGAGCTACCTACATGGAAGAGTAGTCCAACATGTCCATATACAGGGTATGAGCAACATGTCAGATGAGTCCAACATATCCATATACAGAGAGCTAGCTTAAAGGCAGAAAAGTCCAGTATGTTCATAAACAGATAGCTACCTACTTGGCGGATCAGTCCAACATATCCATGTACAGAGAGCTAGCTACATGGCAAATGATTAAAAAATCTCCATATAAAAAGAACTAGCTACATGGCAGAGTAGTGCAACATTTCCATATACAGAGTTCTAGCTAAATGGCAGATGTGTCCAACGTGTCCATATACTGAGAGCTAGCTACATGGCAGAGTAATCCAACATGTCCATATTCAGGGTACTAGCTACACGGCAGATGTGTCCAACTTGTCCATATTCTGAAAGTCACCCACATGGCATACAAGTCCAATGTGTTCATGTAAAGAG
Organism: Chrysochloris asiatica; assembly: GCF_000296735.1. Taxonomy (NCBI): domain Eukaryota; kingdom Metazoa; phylum Chordata; class Mammalia; order Afrosoricida; family Chrysochloridae; genus Chrysochloris; species Chrysochloris asiatica. Next base: position 36,363 of record NW_006408928.1, on the reverse strand, counting down.
GGCTACCTGCTTGCCAGATCAGTCCAACATATCCATGTACAATTGTTCTTGTTGTTATGTGCCATCGAGTTGGTTCCAACCCATAGCGACCCTGTATGGGGTTTCCGAGGGTGTAAATCTTTACGGGAGTAGAAAGCCTCATCTTTCTCCCACCGAGCAGCTGGTAGTTTCAAACCACTGACCTTAAGGTTCGCAGCCCGATTCTTAACCACTACGCTACCAGAGCTCCTTATCCATGTACAGAGAGGTAGCTAAATTGTAGACGATTCCAAAATGTCCATATACTGAAAGCTAGCTACATGGCAGGGTAGTGAAATATTTCCATATACTGAGTTCAAGGTATAGGGCAAATGTGTCAACAGTGGTCATATACTGAGAGCTACTTAAATGGAAAATAAATCCAATATGATCATACACAGAGAGCTACATACTTGTCAGATCAATCCAACATATCCATGTACAGAGAGCTAACTACATGGCAGACGAGTCCAAAATGTCCATATACAGAGAGCTAGTCACATGGCACGGTAGTGCAGCATTTCCATATACAGAGTTCTAGCTACAAGAAATTGAGTCCAGCTTGTCTATATAAAGAGAGCTAGCTACATGGCAGAGTAGTGCAACATTTCCATATACAGAGTTATAGCTACATGGCAGATGTGTCCAATGTGTCCATATACTGAGAGCTACCTACATTGCAGACAAGTCCAATGTGTTCATAGACAGACACCTACCTACTTGGCAGATTAGTGTAAAATATCCATGTACAGAGAGCTAGCTAAATGGCAGACTAGTCCAAAATGTCCATGTAGAGAGAGCTATCTACATAGCAAGATAGTGTAACATTTCCATATACAGAGTTCTAGTTACAAGAAAGATGAGTCCAACTTGTCTATATACAGATAGCTAGCCATGTAGCTAGCATACTGAATATGAACATGTTGGACTACTCTGGCATATAGCTAACTCTCAGTATATGGACACGTTGGACAATCTGCCATGTAGATAGAACTCTGTATATGGAAATGTTGCATTACTCTGCCATAGTTCTTGCTACATGGCAGATGTGTCCAATATTTCCATATACTGAGAGCTAGCTACATAGAAGAGTAGTCCAACATGTCCTTATTCAGGCTAGTAGCTACATTGCAGATATGTCCAACGTGACCATATACTGAGAGATACCTACAGGTCAGACAAGTCCAATATGTTCATATACAGAGAGCTACCGACTTGGCAGATCAGTCCAACATATCCATGTACAGAGAGCTAGCTACATGGCAGATGAGTACAAAATGTTCATATATAGAGAGGTAGCCACATGGCATGGTAGCACAACATTTCCATATACAGAGTTCTAGCTACAAGGCAGATGATTCCAACTTGTCTGTATACAGAGAGCTAGCCATATGGCAGAGTATTGCAACATATTCATATACTGAGTTCTAGCAACGTGGCAGATGTTTACAATATGTCTATATACTGAGAGCTAGCTACAAGGCAGAGTAGTCCAACATAACCATATTCAGGGTAGTAGTTACATGGCAGATGTGTTCAACGTGTCCATATACTGAGAGCTAGCTACATGGCAGAGTAGTACAATATGTCCATATACAGGGTACTAGCCACATCGCAGAGTAGTCCAACATGTCCACATACTGAGAGCTACCTACATGGTAGATCAGTACAAAATATCAATGGACAGAGAGCTAGCTACTTGGCAGAAGAGTCCTAAATGTCCATATACAGAGAGCTACCTACATGGCGGGGGAGTGCACCATTTCTATATACAGATTTCTATCTACAAGACAGAGTATTTCAACTTGTCTATATACAGAGAACTAGCTACATGTCACAGTAGTGCAGCATTTCCATATAAAGAGTTTTAGCTACATGGCAGATGAGTCCAACGTGTCCATATACTGAGAGCTAGCTACATGGCAGAGTAGTACAACATGTCCATATAGAGGGTACTAGCTACATTGCAAAGGAGTCCAACATGTCCATATACTGAGAGCTGGCTACATGTCAGACAAGTCCAATATGATCATATACTGATAGCTACCTACTTTTCAGATCAATCCAACATATCCATGTACAGAGAACTTGCTACATGTCAGACAAGTCCAAACTGTCCATATACAGAGAGCTAACTACATGTCAGGATAATGCAACATTTCCATATACAGAGGTCCATCTACATGGCAGATGCCTGCAACTAGTCTATATACTGAGAGCTAACTACATGGCATGGTAGTGCAACATTTCCATATACTGAATTCTATCTACATGGCAGATGTGTCAACGGTGTTTATATAGTGAGAGCTACTTACATGAAAGAAATCTAATAAGTTCATTTACAGAGAGTTATATTCTTGTCAGATCAGTCCAACATATCTATGTACACAGAGCTAGCTACATGGCAGGTGAGTCCAAAATGACCAAATACAGAGAGCTAGCCACATGGCAGTGTAGTGCAACATATCTATATACAGAGTTCTAGCTACAAGGAATATGAGTCCAACTTGTCTATATACAGAGAGCTAGTTACATGGTAGAGTAGTGCAAATTTCCATATACAGAGTTCTAGCGACAAGGCAGATGAGTCCAACTTGTCTACATACAAAGAGCTAGCTACATGGCAGTGTAGAACAACATTTCCATGTAAAGAGTTCTAGCTACATGGCAGATGTGTCCAACATGTCCATATACTGAGAGCCAGTTATAGGGCAGACCACTCAAATATTTTCATTAAAGATAGCTCGCTACTTGGCTGATCAGTCCAACATATCCATGTCAAGAGAGCTAGTAACACGGCAGATGAGTACAAAATGTCCATATACAGAGAGCTAGCTACATGGCAGGGTAGTACAACATTTCTAGATACAGAGCTCTAGCTACAAGGCAAATGATTCCAACTTGTCTATATACCGAGAGCTAGCTACATGGCAGAGTAGTGCAACATTTCCATTTACAGAGTTCAAGCTACATGGCAGATGTGTCCAACATGTCAATATACCGAGAGCTAGCTACATGGCAGTGTAATGCAACATTTCCATATACAGAGTTCTAGGTACATAGCAGATGTGTCCAAAGTGTTCAAACACTGAGAGATAGCTACATGGCAGAGCAGTCCAAAATTTCCATATACAGGGTACAAACTACAATGCAAATGAGTCTAACATGTCCATATACTGAGAGATAGCTACATGGCAGACAACTCCAATATGTTCATATACAGAGAGCTAACTACTTTTCAGGTCAGTCCAACATATCCATGTACAGAGAGCATGCTACCTGGCAGAAAAGTCCAAAATATCACTATATAGAGAGCTAGCTACATGACAGAAAAGTGCAACATTTCCATATACAGAGTTCTAGCTAGAAGTCAGATGAGTCCAACTTGTCTATATACAGAGAGCTAGCTACATGGCAGAGTAGTGCAACATTTCCATATAAAGAGTTCTAGCTACATGGTAGATGTGTCTAACGTGTCCATATACTGAAAGCTAGCTATATGGCAGAGTAGTCCAACATGTCCCTATTCAGGGTACTAGCTACATGGCAGATGTGTCCAACGTGTCCATATACTGAGAACCACATACAGGGCAGACAAGTCCAATATATTCCTATACAGACAGCTACTTACTTTGTAGATCAGTACAAAATATCCATGTACAGAGAGCTAGCTACATGGCAGATGAGTCCAAAATGTCCATATGCAGAGAGCTAGCTGCATGGCAGGGTAGTGCAACATTTCCATATA
>NW_006408928.1:26260-32497 GCF_000296735.1 Chrysochloris asiatica | reverse complement strand
AGTGCAACATTTCCATATACAGAGTTCTTGCTACAAGGCAGATGGGTCCAACATGTCTATCTACAGAGAGCTAGCTACATAACAGTGTAGAGCAAAATTTCCATATACAGAAATCTAGCTACATGGCAGATATGTCCAATGTGTCCATACACTGAGAGCTAACTACATGGCAGATCTGTCCAAAATATCCATGTACAGAGAGTTAGCTACATGGCATAAGAGTCTAAAATGTCCATATACAGAGAGATACCTACATGGCACGATAGGTCAACATTTCTATATACACAGTTCTATCTACAAGGCAGATAAGTCCAACTTGTCGATATACAGAGATTAAGCTACATGGCAGCGTAGTACAGCACTTCCATATACAGAGATCAAGCTACATGGCAGATCTGTCCAATGTGTCCATATACTGAGAGGTAGCTACATGGCCGAGTAGTGCAAAATGTCTATATACAGAGTATTAGCTACATCGCAGAGGAGTCCGACATGTCCATATACTTAGAGCTAGCTACATGGTAGAGTAGTACAACATGTCCATATACAGGGTACTAGCTATATCGCAGAGGAATCCAACATAACCATGTACAGAGAGCTAGCTACATGGCAGACAAGTCCAAAATGTCCATATACAGAGAGCTAGCTACATGGCAGGGTAATGAAACATTTCCATATACAGAGTTCTATCTACAAGGCAGAAGTGTTCAACTTGTTTATATACAGAGAGTTAGCTACATGGCAGTGTAGTGAAGTATTTCCATATTCAGATATCTAGCTACATGGCAGATGTGTCCAAAGTATCCATACACTGAGAGCTAGCTGCATGGTAGAGTAGTACAACATATCCATATACAGGGAACTAGCTACTTTGCAGAGGAGTCCAACATGTCCATATAATGAGAGCTAGCTACATGACAGTGTAGTACAAGATGTCCATATACAGGGTACTAGCTACATCAAAAAGGAGTCCAACATATCCATGTAATGAGAGCTAGCTACATGTCAGACGAGTACAAAATGTCCATATACAGAGAGCTAGCTACATGACAGGGTAATGCAACATTTCCACATACAGCTTTCCAACTACAAGGCAGTTGACTGCAACTTGTCTATATACAGACAGCTAGCTACATGGCAGAGTAGTGCAACACTTCCATATACAGAGAGCTACCTACTTGGCAGATCAGTCCAACCTATCCAGGTACAGAGAGCTAGCTATATGGCAGACAAGTCCAAAATATCCTTATACAGAGAGCTAGCTACATGTCAGGGTTGTGCAACATTTCCATATACAGTGTTCTAAGTAAAAGACAGATGATTCCAACTTGTCTATACACAGAGAATTAGCTACATGGCAGAGTAGTGCAACATTTCCACATACAGACTTCTAGGTACACAGCAGATGTATCCAACGTATCCATACACTGAGAGTTAGCTACATGTCATAGTATTCCAACATGTCTATATTCAGGATAGTAGCTACATGACAGATGTGTCCAAAATGTCCATATACTGAGAGCCACCTATAGGGCAGACAAGACAAATATGTTCATATACAGAGAGCTACCTACTTGGCAGATCAGTCCAACATATCCATGTACAGAGGGCTAGCTACATGGCAGACGAGTAAAAATGTCCATATACAGAGAGCTAGCTACATGGCAGGATAGTGCAACATTTCCATATACAGAGTTCTAGCTACAAGGCAGATGAATCCAACTTGTCTATATACAGAGAGCTAGCTACATGGCAGTGTAGAGCATCATTTCCATTTACACAGTTCTAGCTATATTTTAGATGTGTCCAACATGTCCTTATAGTAAGAGCTACCTAAATGACAGATCAGTCCAAAATATACATATACAGAGAGCTAGCTACATGGCAGACAAGTCCAAAATGTCCATATACAGAGAGCTAGCTACATGGCAGGGGAGTGCAACATTTCCATATACTGAGTCCGAGCTATATGGCAGATGTGTCCAATGTGTCCATACGATGAGAGCTAGCTACATGGCAGACAAGTCCAATAAGTTCATATACAGAGAGCTACTTACTTGGCAGATCAGTCCAACATATGTATTTATAGTGAGCAGCTACATAGTAGATGACTCCAAAATGTCCATATACAGAGAGCTAGCCACATGGCAGGGTATTGCAACATTTCCATATACAGAGTTCTAGCTACAAGGCAGATGAGCCCAACTTGTCTATATACAGAGTGTTAGCTATATGGCAGAGTAGTGCAACATGTCCATAAAAAGCGTTCTATCTACATTGCAGATGTGTCCATAGTGTCCATATTTTGAGAGCTCGCTACATGGCAGAGTCGTCCAACATTTCCATATTCAGGGTAATAGCTACCTGGCAGATGTGTCCAACGTGTCCATATATAGAGAGCCACCTATAGGGCACACAAGTCCAATATGTTCCTATACAGAGAGCTACCTATTTGGCATATCAGTCCAACATATGCATTTACACAGAGGTAGCTACATGGCACACGAGTCCAAAATGTCCATATACAGAGAGCTAGATACATGGCAGGGTAGTGCAAAATGTGCATATACAGGGTTCTAGCTACAGAGCAAACGAGTCCTAAATGTCCATATACAGAGAGCTAGCTACATGGCAGACAAGTCCAATATGTTCATATACAGAGCGCTACGTACATGTCAGATCAGTTCAACATATCCATGTAAAGAGAGCTAGCTACATGGCAGACGAGTCCAAAATGTCCATAAACAGAGAGCTAGCCACATGGCAGGGTAGTACAACATTGCCATATACAGAGTTCTAGCTACTTGGCAGATGAGTCCAATTTGTCTGTATACAGAGATCTAGCTACATTGCAGAGCAGTGCAACATTTCCATATACAGAGTTAGCTACATGGCCCATGTGTCCAACGTGTCCATATACTGAGAGCTAGTTACATGGCAGAGGAGTCCAACATGTCCATATTCAGGATAGTAGGAACATGGCAAATGTGTCTTACATGTCCACATACTGAGAGCCACCTACAGGGATAACAAATACAATATGTTCATATATAGAGAGCATGGAGCTCTAGTAGCATAGTGGTACGAATCAGACTGCGAACCGTAAGGTCAGCGGTTTGAAACTACCAGCAGCTCCAAGGGAGAAAGACGAGGCTTTCTATTCCAGTAAAGATTTACACCCTCAGAAACCCTGTGCAGGGGCGCTATGACTCGGAACCAACTCAATGGCACTTAACAACAACAACAACAACAACAACAACAACAACCTATTTAGCAGATCAGTCCAACATATCCATGTACAGAGTGCTAGCTACATGGCAGACAAGTCCAAAATGTCCATATACAAAGAGCTAGCTACATGACAAGTTTGTGCAACAATTCTATATACAGAGTTCTATCTACAAGGCAGATTAGTCCAACTTGTCTATACACAGAGAGCTAACTACATGGCAGAGTAGTGCAGCATTTCCATATACAGGGTTCTATCTACATGGCACATGTGTCCAATGTGTCTGTATACTGAGAGCTAGCTACATGGCAGAGTAGTCCAACATGTCCATATTCAGGATAGTAGCTACATGGTAGATGTGTCCAACTTGTCCATATACTGAGGGTAGCCCACATGGCAGATAAGTCCAATATGTTCATATACAGAGAGCTACCTACTTGGCAGATCTGTTCAACATATCCATGTACAGAGAGCCAGCTACATGTCCAAAATGTCCATATACAGAGAGCTAGGTACATGGCAGTGTAGTGCAAAATTTCCATATACAGAGTTGTAGCTACATGGCAGACCAATCCAAAATGTCCATTTACAGAGAGCTAGCTACATGGTAGACAAGTCCAACATGTTCATATACAGAGAGCTACATCCATGTCAGATCAGTTCAACATATCCATGTACATAGAGCTAGCTACATGGCAGACGAGTCCAAAATGTCCATATACACAGAGCTAGCCACATGGCAGGGCAGTGCAACATTTCCATATACAGAGTTCTAGCTACAAGGCAGATGAGTCCAACTTGTCTATATACAGATAGCTAGCTACATGGCAGAGCAGTGTAACATTTCCATATACAGAGTTCTAGCTGCATGGCACATGTGTCCAACGTGTCCATATACTGAGAGCTAGTTATATGTCAGAGTAGTCCAACATGTCCATATTCAGGGTAGTAGGAACATGGCAGATGTGTCCAATGTGTCCATATACTGAGAGCCACCTACAGGGCAGACAAATACAATATGTGCATACAAAGAGAGCATGGAACTCTGGTAGCGTAGTGGTACGAATCGGGCTGCGAACCTTAAGGTCAGCGGTTTGAAATACCAGCCGTTCCATGGGTGAAAGGTGAGGTTTCTATTCCAGTAAAGATTTACACCCTCGAAAACCCTGTACAGGGACACTATGGGTCGGAACCGACTCAAGGGCACTTAACAACAACAACAACAACCTACTTGGCACAGCAGTCCAATATATCCATGTACAGAGGGCTAGCTATATGGCAGACAAGTCCAAAGTGTCCATATACACAGAGCTAGCTACATGACAGGTTTGTGCAACAATTCTATATACAGAGTGCTATTTAAAAGACAGATTAATCCTACTTGTCTATATACAGAGAGCTAACTACATGGCAGAGTGGTGCAGTATTTACATATACATAGTTCTAGCTACATGACAGATGTGTCCAACGTGTCTATATACTGAGAGCTATCTACATTGCAGAGTAGCACAGCGTGTCCATATACAGGGTACTAGCTACATTGCAGAGCAGTCCAACATTTCCATATACTGAGAGCTAGCTACATGGCACACAAGTACAATATGTTCATATACAGAGGGCTACCTACTTGGGAGATCAGTCCAACATATCCATGTTCAGAGAGGTAGCTATATGGCAATGAGTACAAAATGTCCATATACAGAGAGCTAGCTAGAAGGCAGATGAGTCCAATTTGTCTGTTTACAGAGAGCTAGAAACATGGCAGAGCAGTGCAACATTTCCATATACAGAGTTCTAGCTATATGGCAGATGTGTCCAACGTCTTCATATACTGAGAGCTAGCTACATGGAAGAGAAGTCCAATATGTTCATATACAGGGAGCTACATACTTGTCAGATCAGTCCAACATATCCATGTACAGAGAGCTAGCTATATGGCAGACGAGTCCAAAATGTCCATATACAGAGAGCTAGCTACATGTCAGAGTAGTGCAAAATTTTCATATACAGAGTTCTAGCTACATGGCACATGTGATATGTTCCTATACAGAGAGCTACCTACTTGGCAGATCAGTCCAACATATGCATGTACAGAGAGCTAGCGATATGGCAGGCGAGTCCAAAATGTCCATATACCGAGAGCTAGCTTTATTGCAGGGTAGTGACACATTTCCATATACAGAGTTCTAGCTACATGGCAGATGTGTCCAACATGTCCATATGCTGAGAGCTAGCTACATTGAAGAGTAGTACAACATGTCCATATACAGGGTCCTAGCAACATCAAAGTGGATTACAACATATCCATATACTGAGAGCTAGCTACATGGCAGACAAGTCCTATATGGTCTTATTTAGAGAGCTACAAACTTGTCAGATCAGTCCAACATCTCCATGTACAGAAAGGTAGCTACATGGCATACAAGTCCAAAATATCCATATACAGAGAGCTAGCCATATGACAGGGTAGTTCAACACTTCCATATACAGAGTTCTAGCTTCATGGCAGATGTGTCCAACTTGTTCATATACTGAGTGCTAGCTACAGGGCAAAGTAGTCCAGCATATCCATATTCAGGGTAGTAGCTACATGGCAGATGTGTTCAACATGACCATATACTGAGAGCCACCTACAGGGCAGACAAGTCCAATTTGTTCATATAGAGAGAGCTACCTACTTGGCAGATCCGTCCAACATATCCATGTGCAAAGATATAGCTACATGGCAGCCGAGTCCAAAATGTGCATATACAGAGAGCTAGCCACATGACAAGGTAGTGCAACATTTTCATATACAGAGTTCTATCTACAATGCAGATGTGTCCAACGTGTCTATATACTGAGAGCTCGCTAGATGGCAGAGTAGCTCAACATTTCCATATTCAGTGTAATAGCTACCTGGCAGACGTGTCCAACGTGCCCATATAATGAGAGCCACCTATAGGGCAGACAAGTCCAATATGTTCATATACAGAGAGCTACCTACTTGGCAGATCAGTTCAACATAT
>NW_006408928.1:20994-25305 GCF_000296735.1 Chrysochloris asiatica | reverse complement strand
ATTTCCATAAACAGAGTTCTAGCTACATGGCATATGTGTCCAACATGTGCATATACTGAGAGCTAGCTATATGGCAGAATAGTTTAACATGTCCATATTTAGGGTAGTAGCTACATGGCAGATATGTCCAACATGTCCATATACTGAGAGTAGCCCACATGGCACATAAGTCCAATATGTTCATATACAGAAAGCTACCTACTTGGCATATCAGTCTAACATATCCATGTACAGAGTGCTAGGTACATGGAAGACGATTGCAAAATGTCCATATACAGAGAGGTAACTATATGGGAGGGTAGTGCAAAATTTTCATACACAGAGTTCTAGCTACATGGCATACTAGTCCAAAATGTCCATATACAGAGAGCTAGCTACATGGCAGTCAAGTCCAGTATGTTCATATACAGAGAGCTACATACATGTGAGATCAATTCAACATATTCATGTACAGAGAGCTAGCTACATGGCAGACAAATCCAAAATGTCCATATACATACAGAGAGCTAGCCACAGGGCAGGGTAGTGCAACATGTACATATAGAGTTCTAGCTACAAGGCAGATGAGTCCAGCTTGTCTGTATACAGAGAGCTAGTTACATGGCAGAGTAGTCCAACATGTCCATATTCAGGGTAGTAGCTACATGGCAGATATGTCCAACATGTCCATATACTGAGAGTAACCCACATGGCAGATAAGTCCAATATGTTCATATTCAGAGAGCTACCTACTTGGCAGATCATACCAACATATCCATGCACAGAAACTAGGTAAATGGCAGATGAGTTAAAAATGTCCATATACAGAGAGCTAGCCACATGACAATCAGGTGAAACATTTCCATATACAGGGTTCTAGCTGCAAGGCAGATGAGTCCAACTTGTCTATATACAGAGAATTAGCTACATGGCAGAGGAGTGTAACATTTCCATATACAGAGTTCTAGCTACATTGCACATGTGTCCAACGTGTCCATATTCTGAGAGCTAGTTACATGGCAAAGTAGTCCAACATGTCCATATTCATGGTAGTAGGAACATGGTAGATGTGTCCAACATGTCCATATACTGAGAGCCACCTACAGGGCAGACAAATACAATATGTGCATATATAGAGAGCATGGAGCTCTGGTAGCGTAGTGGTACGAATTGGGCTGAGAACTTTAAGGTCAGCGGTTTGAAACTACCAGCTGCTCCGAGGGAGAAAGATGAGGCTTTCTATTCCAGTAAAGATTTACACCCTTGGAAACCCTGTACAGGGTCGCTATGGGTCGGAATCGACTCAACAACACTTAACAACAACAACAACAACCTACTTGGCAGAGCAGTCCAACGTATCCATGTACAGAGGGTTAGCTATATGACAGACAAGTCCAAAATGTCCACGTACAGAGAGCTAGCTACATGACAGGTTTTACAACAATTCTATTTGCAGAGTTCTATCTACAAGACATATTAGTCCAACTTGTATATATACAGAAAGCTAACTACATGGCAGAGTAGTGCAGCAGTTACATATACATAGTTCTAGCTACATGACAGATGTGTCCAACGTGTCCATATACTGAGAGCTAGCTACATGGCAAACAAGTACAATATGTTCATATACAGAGGGCTACCTACTTGGGAGATCAGTCCAACATATCCATGTACAGAGAGCTAGCTATAAGGCAGCCGAGTACAAAATGTCCATATAAAGAGAGCTAGCTAGAAGACAGATGAGTCCAATTTGTGTGTTTACAGAAAGCTACCTACATGGCAGAGCGGTGAAACATTTCCATAAACAGAGTTCTAGCTATATGGCAGATGTGTCCAACGTGTTCATATACTGAGAGCTAGCTACATGGCAGGGAAGTCCAATATGTTCATATACAGAAAGCTACATACTTTGTCAGATCAGTCCAACATATCCATGTACGGAGAGCTAGCAACAAGGCAGACGAGTCCAAAATGTCCATATTCAGAGAGCTAGCTACACGGCAGAGTAGTGCAACATTTTCACATATAGAGTTCTAGCTACCATGGCACATGTGTCCAACGTATCCATATACTGTGAGCTAGCTACATGGCAGAGTAGTCCAACATGTTCATATACAGTGTACTAGCTACATGGCAGATAAGTGCAACATGTCCATATACTGAGAGTTAGCTACAAGGCAAACAATTCCAATATGTTCATATACAGAGAGCTACCTACTTGGCAGATCAAGCCAACATATCCATGTACACAGAGCTTGCTACATGTCATACGAGTCCAAAATGTCCATATACAGAGAACTAGGCACATGGCAGTGTAATGCAACTTTTCCATATACAGAGTTCCAGCTACAAGCCAGATGACTGCAACTTGTCCATATACAGAGAGCTAACTACATGGCATTGTATTGCAACATTTACATATACAGAGTTCTAGCTACTTGGCAGATATGTCCAACATGTCTATATACTGAGAGCTAGCTACTTGGCAGACAAATCCTATATGTTCCTATACAGAGAGCTACCTACTTGGCAGATCAGTCCAACATATCCATGTACAGACAGCTAGCTATATGGCAGGTGAGTCCAAAATGTCTATATACCAAGAGCTAGCTTTATTGCAGGGTAGTGACATATTTCCATATATAGAGTTCTAGCTACATGGCAGATGTATCCAACGTGTCCATATACTGAGAGCTAGCTACATTGCAGAGTAGTATAACATGTCCATATACAGGGTCCTTGCTACATCGAAGTGGAGTCCAACATGTCCATATACTGAGAGATAGCTACATGGCAAACAAGTTCTATATGTTCTTATTCAGTGCTACATACTTGTGAGATCAGTCCAACATATCCATGTCCAGAGAGCTAGCTACATGTCAGACGAGTCCAAAATGTCCATATACAGAGAGCTAGCCAAATGGCAGGGTAGTGCAATATTTCCATATACAGAGTTCTAGCTACAAGGCAGATGTGTCCAACGTGTCCATATACATAGAATTAGCTACATGGCAGAGTAGTGCAACATTTCCATAAACAAAGTTCTAGCTACATGGCAGATCTGTCCAACATGTCCATATACTGAGAGCTAGCTATATTCCAGAGTAGTCCAGCATATCCATATTCAAGGTAGTAGCTACATGGCAGATGTGTCCAACATGACCATATTCTGAGAGCCACCTACAGGGCAGAAAAGTCTAATATGTTCATATATAGACAGCTAACTACTTGGCAGATCCGCCCAACATATCAATGTATAGAGATCTAGCTACATGGCAGCCGAGTCGTAAATGTCCATATACATAGAGCTAGCCACATGGTAAGGTAGTGCAACATTTTCATATACACAGTTCTATCTACAAGGCAGATGTGTCCAACGTGTCTATATACTGAGAGCTAGCTACATGGCAGATTTATCCGACATGTACATATTCAGGGTAGTTGCTACAAGTCAGACGTGTCCAAAGTTCCATATATTGAGAACTACCTACAGGTAAGACAAGTCTAACATATTCATATACAGAGCTAGCTACATGGCAATGTAGTGCATCCTTTCCCTATACTGAGTTCTAGCTTCATGGCAGCTGTGTCAATGGTGTTCATATACTGAGAGATACCTACATGGCAGACAAATCCAATATGTTCATATACTGTGAGCTACATACTTGTCAGATCAGTCCAACATATCCATGTACAGAGAGCTAGCTACATGGCAGACAAGTCCAAAATGTCCATATACAGAGAGCTAGCCACATGGCAGTGTAGTGCAACATTTCCATATACAGAGTTCTAGCTACAAAGCAGATGAGTCCAACTTGTCTATATACAGAGAGTTAGCTACATGGCAGAGTAGTGCCACATTTCCACTTACAGAGTTCTAGATACATGGCACATGTGTCCAACGTGTCCATATACTGAGAGCTAGCTACATGGCAGAGTAGTACAACATGTCCATAATCATGATAGTAGCTACATGGCTGATGTGCCCCTCTTGTCCATATACTGAGAGTCACCCACTTGGAAGACTAGCCAATATGTTCATATACAGAGAGGTACCTACTTGGCACATCAGTCCTACATATCCATGTACAGAGAGCTAGCTACATGAAAGGCAATTCAAAAATGTCCATATACAGAGAGCTAGATACATGACAGGGTAGTGCAACATTTCCCTGTACTGATTTCTAGCTACAATGCAAATGTGTCAACGGTGTTCATATAGTGTGAGCTACCTACGTGGCAGACAAATCCAATATGTTCATATACAGAGAGTTACCTACTTGGCAGATCAGTCCAATATATCCATGTACAGAGAGCTAGCTACATGGCAGA
>NW_006408928.1:12422-20583 GCF_000296735.1 Chrysochloris asiatica | reverse complement strand
TTCATGGCAGGTCAGTGCAACCTTTCCATATACAGAATTCCAGCTACAAGGCAGATGTGTCCAACATGTCCATATACAGAGAGCTAGCTACATGTCAGGGTAGAATACATTTCCCTATACTGAGTTCTAGCTACAAGGCAGATGAGTCCAACTTGTCTATATACAGAGAAGTAGCTACATGGCAGAGTATTGCAACCTTTCCATATACAGTGTTCTAGCTACATGGCACATGTTTCCAAGGTGTCCAAATACTGAGAGTTAGCTACATGGCAGAGTAGTCCAACATGTCCATATTCAGGGTAGTAGCTACATGGAAGATGTGGCCATCTTTTCCATATAGTGAGAGTCACCCACATAGTAGACAAGTCCAATATGTTCATATACAGAGAGATACCTACTTGGCAGATCAGTCCAACATTTCCATGTACAGAGAGGTAGCTACATGGCAGACAAGTCCAAAATGTCTACATACAGAGAGCTAGCTACATGGCAGGGTAGACTACATTTCCCTATACTGAGTTGTAGCTACAATAGAGATGTATCAATGGTGTTCATATACTGAGAGCTACCTACATGGCAGACAAATCCAATATGTTCATATACAGAGAGCTACATACTTGTCAGATCAGTTCAACATAACCAAGTACAGTGAGCTAGCTACATGGCTGTCGAGTGCAACATGTCCATATACTGAGAGCTAGCTACTTGGCAGACAAGTCCAATATGTTCATATACAGTGAGCTACCTACTTAGCAGCTCAGTATAACATATCAATGTACAGAGAGCTAGCTACATGGCAGACGAGTCCAAAATGTCCATATGCAGAGAGCTAGCCAAAAGGCAGGGTAGTACAACATTTCCATATACAGAGTTCTAGATACAAGTCAGATGGGTCCAACTTGTCTATATAGAGAGATCTAACTTCATGGCAGGGCAGTGCAACATTTCCATATACAGAATTCTAGCTACAAGGCAGATATTTCCAATATGTCCATATACATAGAGCTAGTTACATGGCAGAGTAGTGCAACATTTTCATATACAGAGTTCTAGCTACATGGCAGATGTGTCCAATGTGTCCATATTCTGAGAGCTAGCTACATGGCAGAGTAGTTCAACATGTCCATATACAGAGTAACAGCTACATGGCAGAAGTGTAAATGGTATTCATATTCTGAGAACTTCCTACATAGCAGACAAATTCTGTATGTTCATATACAGAGAGCTACATACTTGTCAGATCAGTCCTACATATCCATATACACAGAGCTAGCTACATGGCTGACGAGTTCAAAATGTCCATATACAGTGAGCTTCCCATATGGCAGGGTAATGCAACGTTTCCATATAACGAGTTCTAGCTACAAGGAAGATGAGTCCAACTTGTCTATATACAGAGAGTTAGCTATATGGTTGAAAAGTGCAACATTTCCATATACAGAGTTCTACCTACATTGTAGATGTGTCCATCATGTCCATATACGGAGAGCTTGCTAGATAGCAGAGTCATCCAACATTTTCATATTCAGGGTAATAGCTACCTGGTAGATGTGTCCAACGTGTTCATATACTCAGAGCCACCTGCATGGCAGACAAGTCCAATATGTTCATATACAGAGAGCTACCTACTTGGCAGATCAGTGCAACATATGCATTTACAGAGAGCTAGCTACATGGCAGGTGACTCCAAAATGTCCATACAGAGAGAGCTAGTTACATGGCAGGGTAGTGCAAATTTCCATATACAGAGTTCTAGCTACATTGCAGAGGAGTAAAAATGTCCATATACAGAGAGCCAGCTACATGGCAGACAAGTCTAATATGTTCATATACAGAGAGCTACATACATGTCAGATCAGTTTAGCATATCCATATATAGAGAGCTAGCTACATGGCAGACAAGTCCAAAATGTCCATACACAGAGAGCTAGCCACATGGCAGGGTAGTGGAACATTTCCATATACAGAGTTCTAGCTACAAGGCAATGAGTCCATCTTGTCTATATACACAGAGTTAGCTAAATGGCAGAGTAGTGCAACATTTCCATATACAGAGTTCTAGCTACATGGCACATTTGTCCAACGTGTCCATATACTGAGCGCTAGCTACATGGTAGAGAAGTCCAAAATGTCCATATTCAGGGTAGTAGCTACATGGCAGATGTGTCCAACTTGTCCATATACTGAGAGTAGCCCACATGGCAGATAAGTCCAATATGTTCATATACAGCTAGCTACCTACTTGGCAGATCAGTCCAACATATCCATGTACAGAGATCTAGCTATATGGCAGACGATTCCAAAATGGCCATATACAGAGAGGTAGCTACATGGGAGTGTAGTGCAACATTTCCATATACTGAGTCCTAGCTATATGGCAGATGTGTCCATCGTGTCCATATACTGAGAGCTAGCTACATGGCAGAGAAGTCCAATATGTTACTATACAGAGAGCTACCTACTTGGCAGATCAGTCCAACATGTTTGTACAGAGAGCTACCTATATGGCAGTCGAGTCCAAAATCTCCATATACTGAGATCTAGCTTTATTGCAAGGTAGTGACAAATTTTCATATACAGAGTTCTAGTTACATGGCAGCTGTGTCCAACGTGCCCATATACTGAAAGCTAGCTACATTGCAGAGTAGTATAACATGTCCATATACAGGGTCCTAGCTACATCAAAGTGGAATCCAACATGTCCATATACTGAGAGCTAGCTACATTGCAGAGTAGTATAACATGTCCATATACAGGGTCCTAGCTACATCAAAGTGGAGTCCTATATGTCCATATACTGAGAGATAGCTACATTGCAGAGTAGCATAACATGTCCATATACAGGGTCCTAGCTACATGAAAGTGGAGTCCAACATGTCCATATACTGAGAGCTAGTTAAATTGCAGAAGGAGCTCTGGTATCGTAGTGGTTACGAATTGGGCTGTGAACCTTAAGGTCAGCAGTTTGAAACTACCAGCTGCTCTGCGCGAGAAAGATGAGGCGTTCTGCTCACGTAAAGATTTACAGCCTCGGAAACCCTGTACAGGGTCGCTATGGGTCGGCAACGACTCGACGGCACTTAACAACAACAACAACAACAACAGTTAAATTGCAGAGTAGTATAACATGTCCATATACAGGGTCCAAGCTACATCGAAGTGGAGTCCAACATATCCATATACTGAGAGCTAGCTACATGGCAGACAAGTCCAATATGTTCATATACAGAGAGCTACCTACTTGGAAGATCGATCCAAAATACCCATGTACAGAGAGCTTGCTACATGTCAGACAAGTCCCAAATGTCCATATACAGAGAGCTAGCTGCATGTCATGGTAATGCATCAATTCCATATACAGAGTTTCAGCTACAAGGCAGATGAGTCCCACTTGTGTATATACCGAGAGTTAGCTATATAGTAGAGTAGTGCAACATTTCCATACACAGAGTTCTAGCTACACGGCAGATGTGTCCAACGTGCCCATATACTGAGAGCCAGCTACATTGCAGAGTAGTCCAACATGTACATATTCAGGGTTATAGCTACATGGCAGATGTGTTCAACGTATCCGTATACTGAGAACCCCCTAAAGGGCACACAAATCCAATATGTTCATATAGAGAGAGCTACATACTTGGCAGATCTATCCAACATATCCATTTACAGAGAGCAAGCTACATGGCAGACAAGTCCAAAATGTCCATATACAGAAAGCTAGCTACATGGCAGGGTTGGGCAAAAATTCTATATACAGAGTTTTCTCTACAAGGCAGACTAGTCCAACTTGTCTATATACAGAGAGCTAGCTACATGGCAGAGCAGTGCACCATTTCCATATACAGAGTTCTAGCTACATGGCAGATGTGTCCAACGTGTCCATATACTGACAACTAGCTACAAGGCAGAGTAGTATAGCATGCCCATATACAGGGTACTAGCTACATCACAGAGGATTCCAACATGTCCATATCCTGAAAGCTAGCTACAAGGCAGACAAGTCCAATATGTTCATATACAAATAGCTACCTACTTGGTAGACCAATCCAACAAATCCATGTACAGAGAGCTTGCTATATGTCAGACGAGTCCAAAATGTCCATATACAGAGAGCTAGCCACATGGCAGGGTAATGCATCTTTTCCATATAAAGAGTTCCAACTACAAGGCAGATGACTGCAACTTGTCTATATACAGAGAGCTAACTACATGGCAGTGTAGTGCAACATTTACATATACAGCGTTCTAGCTACATGGCAGATGTGTCCTACATGTCCATATAATGAGAGCTAGCTATATGGCAGACAAGTACAATATGTTCATATACAGAGAGTGACCTACTTGGCAGATCAGTACAACATATCCATGTACAGAGAGCTAGCTATATGGCAGATGAGTCCAAAATGTCCATAGAGAGAGAGCTAGCTATATTGTTGGGTAGTGAAACATTTCCATATACAAAGTTCGAGGTACAGGGCAGATGAGTTCAACTTGTCTGTATACAGAGATCTAGCTACATGACAGAGTAGTGCAATATTTCCATATACAGAGTTATAGCTACATGGCAAATTTGTCCAACATGTCTATACACTGAGAGCTAGCTACATGCCAGAGCAGTCCAAAATGTTAATATACAGGGTGCTAACTACATGGCAGATGAGTCCAACAAGTCCATAAACTGAGACCTCGCTATATGGCCGACAAGACCAATATGTTCATATACAGAGAGCTACCCACTTTGTAGATCAGTGTAACATATCCTTGTACAGAGAGTTAGCTACATGACAGAGAAGTCAAAGTGTCCATATACAGAGAGCTAGCTACATGGCAGGGTAATGCACCATTTCCATATACAGAGTTCCAGCTACAAGGCAGATGAGTCCAACTTGTCTATACATAGAGAGCTAGCTACATGGCAGTGGAGTATAACATTTCCATATACAGAGTTCTAGCTACATGGCAGATGCCTCCAACGTGTCCGTATACTGAGAGTTAGCTACAGGGCACACAAGTCCAATATATTCATAATACAGAGGAATACCTACTTGGCAGATCAGTCCAACATATCTATATATAGAGAGCTAGCTATATGGTAGATGAGATAAAAAAAAAAAAAAATGTTTATATAAAGAGACCTAGCTACATGCAGGGTAGTGAGACAATTCCATATAGAGTGTTCAAACTACAAGGCAGATGAGTCCAACTTGTCTATATACACAGAGCTAGCTACATGCCAGTGTAGTGCAACAGTACCGTATACAGTGTTCTAGCTATATAGCAGACATGTCTGACATGTCCATATACTGAGATCTAACTAAATGCAGAGTATTCCAACATGTCCACATTCAGGTGGCAGTTGTGTCCAACTTCTCCATATACTGAGAGTCATCCACTTTGCAGAAATTCTAATATGTACATATTGAGAGAGCTACCTACTTGGCAGATCATACCAATATATCCATGCACAGAAACTACGTACATGGCAGATGAGTCAAAAATGTCCATATACAGAGAGCTAGCCACATGACAATCAAGTGAAACATTTCCATATACAGGGTTCAAGCTGCAAGGCAGATGAGGCCAACTTGTCTATATACAGAAAATTATCTACATGGCAGAATAGAGCAACATTTCCATATACAGAGTTCTGGCTACATGGCACATGTGTCTAACGTGTCCATATACTGGGAGCAAACTACATGGCAGTGTAGTTCAACATGTCCATATTCAGGGTAGTAGCTGCATGACAGATGTGTCCAACGTGTCCATATACTGAGAGCCACCTACAGGGCAGACTAGCCCAATATATTCATATACAGAGAGCTACCTACTTGACAGATCAGTCCAACATATCCATTTGCAGAGAGCTAGCTACATGGCAGACAAGTTCAAAATGTCCATATACAGACAACAAGCCATATGACAAGGTAGTACAAAAATTCCTTATACAGAGTTCTCCTAGAAGGTAGATGAGTCCAACTGGTCTATATACAGAGAGCAAACTACATAGCAGAGTACTGCATCTTTTCCATATACAGAGTTCTAGCTACATGGCAGATGTGTCCAATGTGTCCATATACTGAGAGACACCTACAGGACAGAGAAATTCAAGATGTTCACATAGAGAGGGATACATATTTAGCAGATAGGTCCAACATATCCATGTACAGAGGGCTAGATACATGGCAGATAAGTCCAAAATATCCATATACAGAGAGCTAGCTACTTGACAGGGAAGTGCAACAATTCTATATACTGAGTTCTATCTACAAGGCAGATTAGTCCAACTTTTCTATATACAGAGAGCTAGCTACATGGCAGAGTAGTGCAACATTTCCATATACAGAGTTCTAGCTGTATGGCAAATGTGTCCAAAGTATCCATATACTGAGAGCTACCTACATGGCATAGAAGTCCTATATGTTAATATACAGAGAACTAACTACTTGGCAGATCATTCCAACATATCCATGTTCAGAGAGCTAGCTACATGGCAGATGAGTCCAACTTGTCTTTATACAGAGAGCTAGCTACATGGCAGATTAGTGCAACATTTCCATATACAGAGTTCTAGCTACAAGGGAGATTAGTCCAACTTATCTATCTATAGAGAGCTAGGTACATGATAGAGTAGTGCAATATTTCCATATACAGAGTCCTAGCCACATGGCATATGTGTCCAACGTGTCCATAAACAGAGAGCTAACTACATGATAGACAAGACCAATATGTTAATATACAGAGAGCTAACTACTTGGCAGATCAGTCCAACATATCCATATACAGAGAGGTAGCTACATGGCAGATGAGTCAAAAATGTACATGTACAGAGAGCTAGCTACATGTCAGGGTAGTGCAATATTACTATATACAGAGTTCTAACTACATGGCAGATGTGTCCAACATGTCTATATACAGAGAGCTAGCTACATGGCAGAGTAGTGCAACATTTCCATATACAGAGTTCCAACTACATGGCAGATGTATCCAATGTGTCCACATCATGAAAGCTTGCTACATGGCAGAGTAGTCCAACATATCCATATTCAGGGTAGTAGCTACAGGGCAGATGTGTCCAGCATGTCCATATACTGAGAGCCACCTACAGGGCAGACAAGTCCAATATGTTCATATACAGAGAGCTACCTACTTGGCAGATGAGTCCAACATATCCATGTACAGAGGGCTAGTTACATGGCAGACACTTCCAAAATGTCCATATACAGATAGCTAGCTACATGGCAGGGTAGTACAACATTTCCATATACAGAGTTCTAGCTACAAGGCAGGTGAGTCGAACTTGTCTATATACAGAAAGCTAGCTACATGGCAGGGTAGTGCAACATTTTCATATACAGAGTTCTAACTACATGGTAGATGTGTCCCAAGTTTCCATATACTGAGAGCCACCTACAGGGCAGACTAACCCAATATGTTCATATACAGAGAGCTACCCACTTGACAGATCAGTCCAACATATCCATGTACAGAGAGTTAGCTACATGGCCGATGAGTCCAAAATGTCCATATACAGGGAGTTAGCCACATGGCAGGGTACTGCAACTTTTCGATATACCGAGTACTAGCTACAAGGCAGATTAGTCCAACTTGTCTACACACAGAGCACTAGCTAAAGGGCAGAGTATTGCAAATTTTCCATATGCAGAGTTCTAGCTACATGGCAGATGACTCCAATGTGTCCAAATTCTGAGTGCTAGCTACATTGCAGAGTAGTCCACCATGTCCATATTCAGGGCAGTAAGTACATGGCAAATGTGTCCAATGTGTCCATATACTGAGAGCCAACTACAGGGCAGACAAGTCCAAAATGTCCATATACAGAGAGCTAGCTACATTTCAGCATAGTGCAATATTTCCATATACATAATTCTAACTACATGGCAGATATGTACAACTTGTCTATATACAGAAAGGTAGCTACATGGCAGTGTAGAGGAACATGTCCATACACAGAGTTCTAGCTACATGGCAGATATATCCAACGTGTCCATATAGTGAGAGCTAGCTACATGCCAGACAAGTCCAATATGTTCATATACAGAGAGCTACCTACTTAGCAGATCAATACATCATGTCTATGTACAGAGAGCTAGCTACATGGTAGACAAGTCCATAATGTCCATATACAGAGAGCTAGCTA
>NW_006408928.1:4474-11232 GCF_000296735.1 Chrysochloris asiatica | reverse complement strand
AGTCCAACATGTCCATATACAGAGAGCTAGCTACATGGCATACAATTCCAATATATTCATATAAAGAGAGCTACCTAGTTCACAGATCAGGGCAACATATCCATATACAGAGAGCTGTCTACATGGCAGGGTTGTGCAACATTTCCATATACAGAGTTCTAGCTACCTGGCAGATGTCTCCATACACTGAGAGTTAGCTACATGGCAAAAAACTCCAATATATTTATATACAGAGAGCTACCTACTTGGCAGATCAGTCCAACATAACCATGAACAGAAAGCTAGGTACATGGCAGATGAGTCCAAATGCTTAAATACAGAGTTCTAGCTACATGGCGGATATGTCCAACGTGTCCATATATTGAGAGCTAGCTACATGGCAGAGGAGTCCAACATGTCCATATTCAGGGTACTAGCTACATGGCATATGTGTCCAATGTGTCCATATGCTGAGAGCCACCTACATGGCAGACATGTCCAATATGTTCATATACAGGGAACTACCTACTTGGCAGATCGATTGCACATATCCATGTACACAGATCTAGCTATGTGGCAGATGAGCCCAAAATGTCCATATACAGAGAGCTAGCTACATGACAAGGTAGGGAAACATTTCCATATAAAAAGTTCTAGCTACAAAGCAGATGAGTCCAGACTGTCTATATACAGAGAGTTAGGTACATGGCAGAGTAATCCACCATGTCCATATTCAGAGTTCTAACTTCATGGCAGATGTGTACAACGTTTCCATATACTGAGAGCCAGCTACATGGCAGACAGTGCCAATATGTTAATATACAGGGAGCTACCTAATTGGTAGATTAGTCCAACATATCCATGTACAGAGAGCTAGCTACATGGCAAACGAGTCCAAAATGTCTATATACAGAGAGCTAGCTACATGGCAGTGTAGAGGAACATTTCCATATACAGAGTTCTAGCTACATGGCAGATGTGTCCAACGTGTCCATATACTGAGAGATAGTTACATGGCAGAGAAATCCAATGTGTTCATATATAGAGAGCTAAGTATTTGACAGATCAGTCCAAAATATCCATGTACAGAGAGCTAGCGTCATGGCAGAGTAGTCCAACATGTCCATATACAGGGTACTAGGTACATGGCAGATGAGTCCAACATGTCCATATACTGAGAACTAGCTACATGGCAGAGAAGTCCTATATGTTCATATACAGAGAGCTACCTACTTGGCATATCAGTCCAAAATGTCCATAAACAGAGAGTTAGCTACATGGCAGGGTAGTGCAACACTTCCATATACAGAGTTCTATCTACAAGTCAAAAAAGTCCAACTTGTCTGTATACAGAGAGCAAGCTACATGGCCGAGTAGTGCAACATTTCCATAGTCAGAGTTCTAGCTACATGACAGATATGTCTAACTTGTTCATATACTGAGAGCTAGCTACATGGCATAGTAGTCCAACATATCCATATACAGGGAACTCAATACATGGCAGATGAGTCCAATATCTGCATATATTGAGAGCTAGCTACATTACAGATGAGTCCAAAATGTCCGCACACAGAGAGCTAGCTACATGTGAAAGTACTGCAGCATTTCCATATACAGAGTTCAAGGTACATGTCAGATTAGTCCAAAATGTTCATATTCTGAGAGCTAGCCACATGGCAGGATACTGAAACATTTCCATATACGGAGTTCTAGCCACAAGGCAGATGAGTCCAACTTGTCTATATACATAGAGCTACCTACATGCCAGAGTAGTGCTTCATTTCCATATACAGAATTCAAGATACATGGCAGATAAGTCCAAAGAGCTCATATACTGATAGCTAGCTACATGAGAGAGTAGTCCAACATGCCCAAATAAAGTGTACTGGCGACCTGGCTAATTTATTCAACATGTTCATATACAGAGAGCTAGCAAGATGGCAGACAAGTCCAATATGTTCGTATTCAGAGAGCTACCTACTTGTCAGATCAGTCCAACATATCCTTGTACAGAGAGCTAGCTATATGGCAGATGATTCCAAAATTTCCATCTACAGAGAGTTAGCTACATGGCAGGATAGTGCAACATTTCCATATACAAAATTATAGCTTCAAGGCAGATGACTCCAACTTGTCTATATACAGAGAGCTACCTACATGCCAGAGTAGTGCAATATTTCCATATACAATGTTCTAGCTACATGGCAGATGTGTCCAACATGTCCATATATTGAGAGCTAGCTACATGGCAGAGTAGCACAATTTGCCCATGTAGAGTGTACTATCTACCTGGATAATGAGCCCAACATGTCCATATACTGAGAGCTAGCTACATGGCAGACAAATCCAATATGTTTATATACAGAGAGCTACCTACTTGGCAGATCAGTCCAACATATACATGTACAGAGAGCTAGGTACATGGCAGACTAGTCCAAAATGTCCATATCCAGAGAGCTAGCTACATGGCAGGATAGTGCAACATTTCAAAATACAGAGTTCTAGCAATAAGGCAGATGTGTCTAACTTGTCTATATACTGAAAACTAGCTACATGGCAGAGTAGTGCATCACTGACATATACATAGTTCTAGCTACATGGCAGATGAGTCCTATATGACCATATACTGATAGCTATCTAAATGGAAGACTAGTCCAATATGTTCATATTCAGAGAGCTTGCTACATGGCAGGGTAGTGCAACATTTCCATATACAGAGTTCTAGCTACAAGTCAGATGTGTCCAACGTGTCCAAATATTGAGAGCTACCTACTTGGCATATCACTCCAACATATCCACGTAAAGAGAGCTAGCTACATGGCAGAAGATTCCAAAATGTCCATATACAGAGAGCTAGCTACATGGCAGACAAGTCCAATATGTTCAGATACAGAGATGACCTACTTGGCTGATCAGTTCAACATATCCATGTACAGAGAGCTAACTACATGGCAGAAGAGTCCAAAAGATCCATATACAGGGAGCTAGCTACATGGCAGTGTAGTGATACATTTCCATGTAAAGAGTTCTAGCAACATGGCAGATGTTTCCAACATAGTCATATACTGAGAGCTAGCTATATGGCAAACAGTTCCAATATGTTCATATACAGAGAGCTACCTACTTGGCATATCAGTCCAACATATCAATGTACAGAGTGCTAGCTACATGGCAGACGAGTCCAAAATGTCGATATACAGAGAGCTGGCTACATTGCATGGTAGTGCAACATTTTCGTATACAGAGTACTATCTACATGGCAGATATGTTCAACGTGTCCATATGTTGAGAGCTAACTACATGGCAGAATAGTCCAACATGTCCTTATACAGGGTACTAACTACATGGCAGATGAGTCCTACATGTCCATATACTGAGAGCTAGCTGTATGGCAGACAAGTCCAATATGTTCATATACGGAGAGGTAACTACTTGGCAGATCAGTCCAACATAACCATGTACAGAGAGCCATCTACATGGCAGACGAGTCCAAAATATCCATATACAGAGAGATAGCTACATGGCAGGGTATTGCAACATTTCCATATACAGATTTCAAGGTACAAGGCAGATGAGTCCAACTTGTCTATATACATAGAGCTAGCTACATGGCAGAGTAGTGCAACATTTCCATATATAGAATTCATATACAGAGAGATATCTACATGGCAGTGCAGTGCAACATTTCCATATACAGAATTCTAGCTACAAGGTAGATGAGTCCAACTTGTCTATATACAGAGAGCTAACTACATGGAGGAAAATGCAACATTTCCAAATACCATGTTCTAGTTACATGGCAAATGTGTCTAACGTCTCCATATACTGAGACCTGGCTACATGTCAGACGAGTCCAAAATGTCCATATACAGAGAGCTAGCTACTTGGCAGAGTAGTGTATCATTTCCTTATACAGAGTTCAAGCTACATGGCAGATGAGTATAAAGTGTACATATACTGAGAGCTAGCTACATCACAGAGTAGTCCAACATGTCCATATACAGAGTTCTAGTTAAATGGCAGATGTGTCCTACGTGTCTATCTACTGAAAGCTAGCTACATGGCAGACAAGTCTAATATGATCATATAAAGAAAGGAATCTACTTGGCATATGAGTCCAACATATCCATGTATAGAGAGACAGCTACATGGCAGACGAGTTCAAAATGTCCATATATAGAGAGCTAGCAACATGGCAATGTAGTGACACATTTCCATATACAGATTTATAGCTTCAAGGCAGATGAGTGCAACTTGTCTATATTAAGAGAGCTAGCTACATGGCAGAGTAGTGCAACATTTCCATATATATAGTTCTTGCTACATGGCAGATAATTCCAACGTATCCATATACTGAGAGCCACCTACAGGGCAGACAAGTCCTATATGTTCATATACGGCGAGCTACCTACTTGGCAGATCAGTCCAACATATCCATGTACAGAGAGCTAGCTACATGGCAGATGTGTCCAAAATGTCCAAATACAGAGAGCTAGCTACATGGCAGGGTAGTGCATCATTTCCATATACAGAGTTCTAGCTACAAGGCAGATAAGTCCAACTTTTCTATATACAGAGAGCTAGCTACTTGACGAGTAGTGCAACATTCCTATATACAGAGTTCTCGGTACATGGCAGATATGTCCAACGTGTCCAGATACTGAGAGCTAGCTACATGACAGAGTAGTCCAACATGTCAATATACAGTATACTAGCTACATGGCAGAGGAGTCCAACATGTTCATATACTGAGAGCTAGCTACATGGCAGACAAGTCCAACATCTTCATATATAGAGATCTCCCTACTTTGCAGATCAGTTCAACATACCCATGTACAAAGAGCTAGCTTCATGGCAGATGAGTCCAAAATGTACATATACAGAGAGCTAGCCACATGGCAGGGTAATGTAACATTTCCATATACAGAGTTCTAGCTACATGGCCAATGTGTCCAAGATGTACATACACCGAGAGTTCGCTACATGGCAGAGTAGTGAATCATTTCCATATACTGAGTTCTAGCTACATGGCAAATGAGTCCAAAGTGTTAAATATGTTCATATAAAGAGATCAATATGTTCATATAAAGTGATCAATATGTTCATATAAAAAGAGCTACCTACTTCGCATATCAGTGTAACATATCCATGTACAGAGAGCTACCTACATGGCAGACAAGTCCCAAATATCCATTTCGAGACAGCTAGCTACAGGGCAGAGTAGTGCAACATTTCCATTTACAGAGTTCAAAGTACAAGTCAGATGAGTCCAACTTGTCTATATACTGAGAGCTAGCTACATGGCACACAAGTCCAATATGTTCATATACTGAGAGGTTCCTACATGGCAGATCAGTCCAAAATATCCATGAACAGAGAGCTAGCTATATGTCAGACGAGTCCAAAATGTCCATATATGGAGAGCTAGGTACATGGCAGAGTTGTGAATCACTTCCATATACAGAGTTCTAACTACATGACAGATGACTCCAAAGTGTTCATATACTGAGAGCTAGATATATGGCAGAGTAGTCCAACATGTCCATATAAAGAGTACTAGCTACCTGGCAAATGACTTCAACATGTACCTATACTGAGAGCTACCTACATGGCAAGGTAGTGCAACATTTCCATATAAAGATTTCTAGCTACATGCCAGATGTGTCCAACTTGTCCATATACTGAGAGCTAGCTCCATGGCAGAGTAGTCCAACATGTCCATATAAAGAGTACTAGGTACCTGGCTAATTAGTCCAACATGTGCAAATACTGAGAGCTTGCTACCTGGCAGATCAGTCCAAAATGTTCATATACTGAGAGCTAGTAGCTACATGGCAGAGTATTCCAACATGTCCATATAAAGAGTACTAACTACTTGGCTAATTAGTCCAATGTCCAAATACTGAGAGCTAGCTACATGATAGATCAGTCCAAAGTGTTCATATACTGAGAGCTAGCTACATGGCAGAGTAGTCAAACATGTCCATATAAACAATACTAGCTACCTGGCTTATAAGTCCAACATGTCCATATACTGCGAGCTAGCTACATGGCACACAAGTCCAATATGTTCTTATACAGAGAGCTACCTATTTGGCAGATCAGTCCAACATATCCATGTACAAAGAGCTAACTACATGGCAGGTGAGTCCAAAATTTCCATATACAGAGAGCTACCTACATTGCAGGGTAGTGCTACACTTCCATATACAGAGTCCTAGCTACAAGGTAGAGGAGTCCAACTTGTCTATATACACAGAGCTAGCTACATGGCAGAGTAGTGCAACATTTTCATATACAGTGTTCTAGCTACATGGCACATGAGTCCAACATGTCCATATACAGAGAGCTAGCTACATGGCAGACAAGTCCAAAATGGCCATATACAGTACCGGAGTCTGAGACCTGCTCAGACCACTGCGTGGGTTTCCCGAAGGACAGGTGAGGATTAATTGATCAGATAAGGGACACAGGCTGATGGCAAGTGACATAGATTTTTGTAGCAAAGTGGTTTATATAGTGCTTTTGCATCAGGTCATTGTTATTCTGTCTAGTTACAATGTTTTCTATAGCCACAAGTATATGATTACCAACTAGGATATGATTACATGAGTATAAGCTTTCTTTTAGCAACACTGAATCATGCGGTTTGGGCTTAGTTTAAGTTTCCTTTCCCCAGAAATAGTTCATTTATAATCAAATAAAACCTATCCCAATTCTAGTCATAAGGTGGCATTTAGGTTACATTCTTGATGGCATCCTACAGTACAGACAGCTAA
>NW_006408928.1:1228-3900 GCF_000296735.1 Chrysochloris asiatica | reverse complement strand
AGCTAGTTACAAGGCCGATGGGTCCAATTTGTCTATATACAGAGATCTAGCTACATGGCATAGTGCAACATTTCCATATACAGAGTTCAAGCTACATGGCAGATGTGCCAACGTGTCCATATACTGATAATGTTAGATCATTCCAACATGTCGATATACAGGGTACTAGCTACATGGCAGGAGAGTCCAACATGTCTATATACTGAGAGCTAGCTACATAGCAGACAAGTCCAATATATTCATATACAGAGAGGTACCTACTTGGTAGTTCAGTCCAACATATCCATGTACAGAGAGCCTACATGGCAGACACATCCAATATGTTCTTTTTTTTTTTTTTAATGTTTTATTGTGAGTTATACGATCGTTTACATGGGCGAACTTTAGTTTTACATTCATTGTATCGTATATCATCTTACTGCCATCGTTCCAATCCCCTCCATGCATCCTCAATCACCCAAAGGGTATATCCCAGAAACCTGCCCCCTACACTTCTCCCTCCTCCCACAGTCCCTTTCCTTCTCAGTCCAAAGTCCTCAGGCGCTTCATCAATCCATGTCATCATCTCTGTCTCCATCTCAGGCATCTCTGTTTCTCTGGGTACGGTTCTGCTCTTGGCTCTTCTCCGTTGATGGACCCAGAGGCCTCCACTCCTATCCTGGAGAATTAATCACTGCCTTCCTTTTTACAAACTTGTACCTTTGCATTTCCAACCCTCATAATCTGTCCTGATAAGCATCATTCGCTACAGTATCATGAGTTACCCATCTGTATCACCTTTCATCAGCTCCGCCCAGACAGATTAAATAGTACCTGCTGGAAATTCTGCCTTCCGCCAGGTTCCCTAGCACCAGGTTCCCTCTTGAAATCTTGTAAGCCAGTCATTTATTGCCTTTGTAGCCCCCCCCTCCCCATTTGAGTATCCAATGTCCAAGCTGCCCTTCTCCGTCCACTCTGTGTGTGTGGGGGGGGGGTGAATGTTTCTTGCTGTGTGGACTTGTTCCCTCTTTTGAGTCACTGCTCCATAGGTATAGGTCAAGTTCATCAGACTGTATCAGCTCACTCTTTTTTTTTCCCCCCCTCTTCTTTCCTCTCCTGGTTGAGCTCTGATCATCCAGTCATCTGGTCCAGGTCACATGGTTATCATCTGTAAGTGTGGGCACTCTTGTGCATATGTCCTCTCTTCCTGTCAGCTCCACTCTCCTCTTGAGTCCTCCGTGTCCACGCCACTGTCTCTGGTCCCAAGAGTCCCCTGGTTTCATCACACTGCTTGCCAACCATATCCCCAGCTGGGTCCACACAAGTCCACTGAACATTGTAGGGCTTAGCTTGCCATTTCATTGCTGCTTTTACCCCACTTGCCCCCATCTGTGACGCGTGTGATCACCAATCAGAGCATGCATTTCCGTTGAATCTTAGTCTTGGAATGAAGTTTGCATTGAGAGGACCTGGCCACTTGTCTTGTTGTTTTTAGGGAAACAATTTGTTTGTTCTTGTAGTAACAGCCCATCTGCCTCCATTTTTCCTGCAGGTCTTTCTTTCAAGAGTTATCTTTGATTCTTCTAGCCACTCCAGGCTGGTCTGCTCATCCTTTCAATTGGAGATTTCTATTCTCTGGAGATCTGGATGTGTTTCCAGATTCTACCTATAGTTTTATGTATCGCAAAGGATCCTCAAGAAGCCTCATTCACTGGGAACGCTGTAGACCCATTTTTGGTATTCGAATCAGTCATAGGCAGAAGACGGACTTACAAGCCTTCTAGTGTGGTGTTTCTGACTATTCCTTTCTCTCCCTCTCTAGTGTGTACTCTAAATTATAATGCATGGGAAACCAAGATGAAATCAAACAAACAAACAAAAAACAACCAAGCATTTTAACATGATTATCTCCCCATTCCAACCATGACACAATCACTGTATCTCAGAGCCCTGCCGTTCAAGGATGTGCATATATCGTCCTTTATATCTTTCCCTTTTAGCCCTTTCGAACATGCCCAATTATTTTCACTTGTGCCCCATTTCTCCACTTTCCTCACCCTTCCTGTATATTGTCAATGTGTGCTTATACAGAGAGCTACCTAATTGGCATATCAGTCAAACATATCAATGTATAGAGAGCTAGCTACATGGCAGACGAGTCCAAAATGTCCTTATACAGAGAGACAGCTACAGGGCAGAGTAGTTCAACATTTTCATACACAGCGTTCTAGCTACATGGCAGGTGTGTCTAACATGTCCATATATTGAGAGTTACCTACATGGCAAATCAGTCCAAAATATCCATGCACAGAGAGCTGACTACACGGCAGAGAAGTGAATCATTTCCATATACAGAGTTCTACCTACATGGCAGATGTATCCAACATGTCCATATACTGAGAGCAACCTCAATAGCAGATCAGTCCAACATGTCCCTATACTGGGACTAGCTACATGGCAGATGAGTCCAACTTGTATATGTACAGAAAGCTAGCTTCGTGGCAAAGTAGTGCAACATTCTCAAATACAAAGTTCTAGCTACATGTCATATATGTCCAATGTGTCCATATACTGAGAGCTACCTACATGGCAGATAAGTCCAACATGTCCATATACAGGGTACTAGTTACATGGCAGATGAGTCCAACATGTCTATATAATGAGAGCTAGCCACATGGCAGACAAGTCCAATA
>NW_006408928.1:0-492 GCF_000296735.1 Chrysochloris asiatica | reverse complement strand
ATGTGTCCAAACTGTCCATATACTGAGAGCTACCTACATTGCATTGAAATCCAAAATATCTTTGCACAGAGAGCTAGCTACATGGCAGATGAGTCCAAAAATGTCTATATACAGAGAGCTAGCTACATGGCAGGGTAGTGCAACATTATCATATACAGATTTCTAGCTACAAGGCAGATGACTCCAACTTGTCTATATACAGAGAGTTAGATACTTGGCAGCGTAGTGCAACATTTACATATACAGGGTTCTAGGTACATGGCAGAGTGTCCAATGTGTCCATATACTGAGAGCTACCTACATGGCAGATCAGTCCAAAATATCCATTCACAGAGAGCTAGCTACATGTCAGATGAGTCCAAAATGTCCATATACAGTGAGCAAGCTACATGGCAGTGTAGTGCATCATTTCCATATACAGAAATCAAGCTACATGGCAGATGAGTACAAAGTGTTGATATACTGAGAGTTAGATACATGGCAGAGTAGTAT
>NW_006408927.1:1651841-1653301 GCF_000296735.1 Chrysochloris asiatica | reverse complement strand
CTGTGGAAACCCTATGGCTCACTGTCGTTTTGTGTTCCGGATGCCTGTGTGGCTTCACCTAGTATGGTGTGTGTTTTGTGTCAGAGAAACAACCAGGTCGACCTTGGAGATCTTGCAGGTTAGCTTCCAGACCAGCACAATAAAGCGACCATTATGAGGGATTCAGTCAAGCGGGTCACACAGAGGTTTTGGTTGCTCAGTGCATAGAAGAGTTATGTTTACAAAAATTTTCGTCTTTGTAAGTGTGCAATGCCATGGTGGAAAAGTTAGAAGTAGAATTACCAAAACATAACACAGAGATGAGAAGCGAGCACATGCTTAAGGACACTAGTGGACTTGCTGGACACAGGGTTGCCACAGACGTTCGTTTTGTAAAAGTTGTAGCATCTGCAGAGCGCAGTAAAACAAGGGATGCCTGTACACAAGGGTACAACTGGTCCTTGCTCTCATGCCGAAGAGATTTAGCATTGAGAAAACTTAACTGTGTGCATGGCGATGAGTGAATTTGTTGGCATCTTCAACATGGACTTTGGTAATACGAATTTTATATATGCTATCTGTTCTGTTTTAAAAATGATTCCATTAGATAAACGAGCCAAATATATTTTAGGCTATTATAATGTCAAAGGATTTTGTCATGTCCTAGATAGGCTCAGTAACTTTTTATTGTGAATTGAGTGAAAGTTTACAAGTACGTTATCAGTTTTGCATCATGCAACAAATGGCACACTTTGTTTCATCTCATTGATTACAGTCCCCTCCATGAACCAACAGTCATTCTACCTCTTCCCTGCGCTTCCTGTTTCCATTCCACCTCCCTTCCCAACCCCTTATACACATTGCCACTTTCCTCGCACAGTTGGCCATTCACGGTGAGCACACCTCACTCGTGTTGTGGTTCCCCTGTGTACATGTGGTTGGAATTGGGCCACGCAGGTGAGTTCTGTTCCAGACCTGAAGGGTGACTGAGGGTCACAGTCCTACGTTCCTCTTGTCTCTTTCTGACCAGTAAACCCAGTCTGTTTCGTACAATTTTGAGTTTTGTTCTATATTGCCTCCCACTCTATCTGGAATCTTCTGCTGTTTATCACTAGCAAATCAGTTCTGACTCATAGCAACCCTGCATAGGGTTTCTGAGGAGAGGCTGGTGGGTTTGAACCGTCAACCTTACAGTTTGCAGTCCATTGCCTATCCGATAGCACCCATGGACTCCATGATACTAATCGTGGGATATCTGTGTCCTGGAGGGTCTTAGGTATTGGGGTTGGTGGGATAAGACTAGCTTTGTGAGACCATACAGTTACCCAGACCCCACCAGATGGCAGCATGCACTAAAAGTGGGTTTGCCTGCTTCCCACTAAACACCAGAGGCATGTATTGTTAAGTGCCATTGAGTCAGCTCCTACTCATAGTGACCTGGAATAGGGTTTCTGAGGAGCTGACCTTGCAGTTCAAACCAA
>NW_006408927.1:1647985-1651263 GCF_000296735.1 Chrysochloris asiatica | reverse complement strand
GTTAGAAGCTCAGCTCATAATCCACTACGCTACCAGAGCTCTTTATAGATAAAGGGTGGTGTTGGGGTCAACTAAATTCAGGTCCTCTTTGGACATTCTTGTGACACAGGAGAATAAAGAGAAATAACATTTTTTAATATATGGTAAAGATGGCCTTTCAAGGAACTCTGGTAGCATAGTGGTTCTGAATTGGGCTGCTAATCCCACAGTTAGCAGTTTGAAACTACCAGCTGTTCTGTAGAAGAAAGATGAGGCTTTCTGCTCCCATAAAGAGTTACAGCCTCGGAAACCCTGTACAAGGTCACTATGAGTCAGAACCGACTCCACGGCACACAACAACAACAACAAAGATGGCCTTTCAAGTCTGAAAGATGGCTGCATTATTCAGCAGGCAATGCCAGGCCTGGCTCTCTCGGACGAGGTGAGATTTTAGCCTCATACCATGTGCCAAGATAAATTATATATAGACTAAAGATTGATAGCAAAGTATGAGTCAAGGTTTTATCATGGAGTTTGGGAAAGGCTCTTTTAAATGCATAACATCAAAGCCTGAAATCATAAAGAAAAAGAACAGAGAATTTATCTACCTAAACAATCAAAACCAGTGGGTGGCAAAGAAATTTAAAAGTTGAGACAAGCTTGAAAAATATTTAGAGCTATGTATGAGAAAGGATAATACATAAAGAGCTCTTTCAGACTAGTAGACAAGGAAGATGTTATTAAGCACTGTCGAGTTGCTCCAACTCACAGCGACCCTGTATAGAGTCTCTGAGGAGTGGCTGGTGGGTCTGAACTACCGACCTGTCAGTTAGCAGTACAGTGCTTATCATAAAGACCCACACCGTTAAGTGCAGTTGATCGGTCCCGAATCAGAGACCCTGTTTCTAAGGAGCAGCTGGTGGGTTTGAGCCACTGACCTTAGTTAGCAGTCCAGTGCTCATGCTGCAGTGCCACACCAGGACTCCAAAAATTAAAAAAAAAAAGGACCATAGGACATGAAAAACGAATTTACAGAATGGGTCGTGGTGATGTGCTGTGGAGTTGGTTCTGACTCATAGTGACCTTGTACAGGGTTTCCGAGGCTGTAAATCTTTACGGGAGCAGAAAGCCTCATTTTATTTCCGCAGAACTGCTGGTAGTTTCAAACTGCTGACCTTGAGGTTAGCAACCCAACTTGTAACCACTACACTATCAGAATTCCATAATTTACAGAATGAAGAAAGAAACAAAGTTGAGTCCCACGTATCAAAGAAATGCAAATGGATCAAGCCTGTTTTTAACTTATCAGATTGGCAGGTGAGACTAGCTAGTACTGAGCACTTTGTCGGCCAGGCGTTTAGCTTCATAGTTACCTCAATCCATACATATGGAAAGATTCTATTATCATCTGCACATTTTATGGCCTATGGATGTTGTTACATGCAGTGGAGTCGATTCCGACCCATAGCGACCCTGTGTAGGGTTACCGAGGAGCAGCTGCTGAGCTTGAACCGCTGACCTTGCAGTTCAAGCGACTTTGCAGTCTGCCACATTAACCCACAACGCCACACCATGTTATTCCTTAATAAAAAGGTTACTTTTTTTAAAAGACAAAAAAAAAAAAAAACTATTAGAAAACTGGTAGGGTGTAAGACAAGTAAGACATCTTTCTTGAGTTCTTATAACGCACAACTTATCACTGCTATTGTTATGTGCAATCGAGTCGGTTCCAACTCATAGCCGTGCTGCCTGGGGTTCCCACCAGCAACTGGTGGCTTTGAACTTCAGACCTTGTGATAAAGAGTCCAGTCTTTACCCCACAGCACCACATCTGGGCTCAAAATTTATCATGAGGAAATACAATTTTCAAGCATGCATAATACAACTTTAACTTAGAGATTGCAGCCAGGAGGAAAAAAATAACAGTATGACTACATGTTGGAAACTTTCTACTCTGATATTTTTTCACATTGAATAAGTTGTTTTGCAATATCATTCTGATAACTCAAATTTTCTTATAAATCTATTCATCCTAATAAAACAGAAGTCACTGCCTTTCCGACATGCCAGCAATAACCAATTAGAAAATATCTCCAATGTGGACTCCCTTTATGAGATGTTGTTGTTACCTGCCGTCGAGTTCGTTCTGACCCATAGCAAACTTGTGTAGGGTTTCTAAGTGGCTGGTAAGCTTGAACTGCCAACCTTGTGGTTCAAACCGATGTTGCAGTCCAGTGCATTAACCCACAGTGCCACACTTCCAACTCCCTATCTAATACCTCAGACTCCTGGTGTGGCGCTGTACGATCAGCACTGGACCGCAAGCCACAAGGTTGGCGGTTCAAACCCACCAGCTGCTCCTCAGAAACCCTATACAGGGTTGCAGTGAGTTGGAGTTGACTCAATGACACTTAACAACAACTTAATATCTCAAGCTGGGTTTCTCATAAACACCCCACCTTTAAGTCCAAAGATCAACTTGTGAGTTCTAATCCATGAACATCTTGTCTCCTCTCAGAGTGCTCCCCACATGGCTCTCAGCCTTCCTCAGCTCCAGGACATCTCATTCTTCCCCTTCCTTCACTTTCCATATCCATCCATCAGGAACACCCAGTTACTCTACCCCAAAATAGGAGGGGTCTTCAAAAAGTTCCCAGGAAAATTCCATTCGCTTTTAATTCTAGTTTCCACAGGCTTTTTGAAAACCACTTGTCCATCCCAGCCCTGCCCACTGCTCTCCCATCCACGGCTCCACTAGACGACTCCACCCTCTCCATGGACCACAGAGGCAGCTACTACTCTGGTTCTCCAGCACCATTCTCCTGCCCCACTCCTGCCCGGTCTCTGAACTACAGAGTGATCATTTTAACACATAAATTAAATCAGGGTTTTATTACTCTTTAAACAAATGAAGAGAGAATTTAAGTAAAATAGTAGAGCAAATGTTACTGTTTTTTTGGGTTTTTTTAAGGAATATGTTGTTGTTATGTGCTGTGGAGTTGGTTCCGACTCATAGCGACCCTGTACAGGGTTTCCAAGGCTGTAAACTTTATGGGAGTAGAAAGCCTCCTCTTTCTCCCACAGAACAGCTGGTAGTTTCGAACGGCTGACCCTGAGGTTAGCAGCCCGATTCATAACCACTACGCTACCAGAACTCCTAGGACCAACCTTATTTGGGCCAGAGTGCTCCTTGGAGGCCAGGATGGCCAAACTTCATCTCTCATACTTCGGACATATTGTCAGGAGCGACCAGTTGCTGGGGAAGGATATCATGTTTGGTAAGGTGGAGGGTCAGAGAA
>NW_006408927.1:1646324-1647335 GCF_000296735.1 Chrysochloris asiatica | reverse complement strand
ACTGATCTCTGAACTACAGATTTGGGACGTGCCAGCCTCCACAATGTGTGAGCAATTTCTTTTGACAACTGACTTTGGTGAGGTGTTGCATTGTGTTGCAGAACCTTGGGACTTGCGGGAGGGGAGACAGCTATGAAGCGGTATGGCACGTCAGAAAGGTGGGATAGTTGGAATAGAGCTAACCTCCAATTCATAAGGACCAGCCTTGAGCTGATCTTTCTAAAAGAAATTATTCATGTGATCACCAAGAGCTAATGGCACAGATGTTAAATCTATGAATCCCAACAAATTCACTTTTCAAGTTAACTTCACTTAGGTCTCTGAAGCTGCTGAAAATAGATTTACAGTTTTGGTCATTTTGGGCTCTCAGTACCTAGCACAGCATGCCCTGGGAGTTCAACAAGTGTGCTTGATTTCAATTGTCTCAACATTTCCATTTGGAAATCTAATGGGCATCTTTTTGCAACTGCTTTATTGAGATACAACTTACATTCTAATATGAGTCTTAAACTCTGTGTGTCTAAATGGATTCTCACTTTTCCTCTCCTAGTCTTTGCTTAAAAAAAAAAAAATTGTGACAAACATACACATAACAAAAGACTTTCCATTTCAATATTTTTTACATATTCATCATGTTGGGCACCCACTACCACTGTCCATTTACTGGCTTCAGATTCCTGCCAAGGTAATGGCTCTCCTGCCTCCTCATTCCCCCTGGTCAACACCAGTAAGACAATGGCTCTCCTGCCCCCTCATCCCCCCTGGTAAACACCAGTAAGTGCTGCGCTCTATACATCTCTAGTCTTCACTTGCAGCTAAACGGCACATGGTTCAAGTCAAAGCCTGGAAGTTTTTTCAATTCTTACCTTTCCTTCAGATCACAAACCCATTCACCAGAAAGTCCTGTAGACTCTCTCCAAAATATACACCAATGCTTCACCCAGGAAAACATCCGGGTATCCAGCAAGCATAGAAAGCAATGTTCTTGATCATTAGCAATTTGTTGTTGTT
>NW_006408927.1:1643245-1644911 GCF_000296735.1 Chrysochloris asiatica | reverse complement strand
TCCTGCAGAACGGCTGGTAGTTTCAAACTGCTGACCTTGAGATTAGCAGCCTGACTCTTAACCACTATGCTACCAGAGCTCATTACAAGATAACCTACAAGACCCTAAATGGTTCAGAACACACCTTTAACCTTTGAAACTCGACCCATAACTTTGACCCTTGACCACTGATCACCAAGCTTTGACCCTCAATCTTTGATCTTTTGACATATGAGCCCTGTCCTTTGCTGCCCAAATGTCACATTCAAACCATGATCCCTAACCTCTGACCACTGGCTTCTGACCTTTGTCCCTTTGCCACTGGCACCATAACCTTTGACCTCTGACCATCTAATTTTGACCCTAGACTTTGTCAGTTCATCCTGACACCTAGCCTTTTGCCAACTGACCCCCGAACTTTGAACATTGACTTCATCTTTCCAACCTTTGACTCCAAACCTTCAAACTTCGACCCATCACCCCTGACCTGTATCATTTGACCTTTGATCCCGATCTCTGATCCTTGACATTTCACATTCAATCTTTAACCCCAGACCAACATTTAACCATTGATCCATAATCCTTGACACGTCACCCTTTACCCATGACGCTTCACACTAGACTCCTGACACTGCCCACCAGCCCTTACCTAGAAACCCTAAATTTTAAACCGTAAACTGTAACCCCCCACCCCTAAAACTCAACACTTAACCATTGACCCTTGATCCTAAACTGTTGAGCTCTGACCCCTAATCTTTGATCCTTGACCCCTGACACCCTAACCTAACCCTTAAACTTTTCCTTTGGCTCTTGACCTTTGACCATGGAACCTAACCTTCGACTCTGGCCCCAACCTCTCATACTTGGCTCTATAACTTTTGTCCTTTGACCTTTGACCCTTGACACCATGTGGACAAACCCTTACCTCAGCCTTTAGTCCTTGACCTTTGAGCCCACATTTTGCCATTGGCCCCATAACATCTGACCTTTGAATTCTGGCCCTTTACTCCGGACCTTTGAACCTTGGTCCCTTGACACAAACCCTTGACCCTGACCCCCCAACATTTGACCCTTGAATCCTGACACCAACCTTTGAACCTGACCCTGACCCTGACGGCTATACCCTAAACCTTACATACTTAGCCCTAACCCCCAACCTCTAGCCCCCATTAACTCCCAACCCCTAACATCCAACCCTTAACCCCTAACCCTTGACCCTTGATCCTAAAACCCAAAAACCATTAAACCATAGATCCTGAACACTGAAACAAATCCTTCTTATAATTCTCTATTACTCTGTAAGACTTCCTGATACATGTGCAAGATCTGTGACCCTGCTGGTATTTGAAATCTCAAAGACATAGCTTCCAACATGGCAGCGACATGCAGGGAAAGTCGTGGTGCTGTCACCTCACTAGGTCACAGAGGCCATGGTGCTTCTCCTTCCTATGCCTACCTAACACACCAGCTGGACACAGTCAGCCTGGGAGCAGCTCATCCAACCAAAGTACCCTTGTCTCCTACCTTCCAAGAAGCAAAACGCCTAAATCAGCATGAAGATTGACTTCTTAGCCAAACAGCACAACCTGGTCAGCTTCCACAACTGAAACCAGTAACCCTCAGAATGTCCCATGGTTTCTGGGTACCACAGTCAGATCACTTAACCATCACCATGAACATCAGCATT
>NW_006408927.1:1641375-1642340 GCF_000296735.1 Chrysochloris asiatica | reverse complement strand
GTCAGCAATACCACAGAATACCAGGCAAAGCAGATCCAGGGCAGAGCTCCAAAACTTGGAACCACAGAGATAGGAATATTTTTAAAGTTTGAAGGCTTATAACTTGTAGAATTTGGAGCTAAAGTAAAAAATCACATACTTTTGAATCTGCCGGGCCGGGCTCGGAGGCCCGGAGCTGACATCCTGGGCGAGACCAAATGGCAAGACCAAGCAGGAGGAGCAGAAACACCACAGAAAAACACCACAGGAACCTTGGGACTAAGGTGGACAATATTGTCACAGTTTTGCTTTGTTCTGATTTTCTTTGTGTGTGTGTGTGTTATCTGGTCATTGGTGTGCTCACTGTTTGCCCACCTCCATTCTGGTGTGGCCATCCTCCACCCTCACCACTGGTGGGTTCTTCTGCCATGCATGCACACAGTTACTCAGCCCAAGAGCAGGCCCTGAACTTCTCTGAACAGGGCTGTAGAGAGGAAAAGAGAGTTTAAAAAACAAAACAGGCTGAAAATTAAATTAAAGCCTGAGGTATAGCATAACAACCAACACTGTCATCTTAAAATTTCTCAGGCACCTTTGAAAGCAAGAAGCTGAAGAGAGAACATTAAAGTCATACTCATATTAGGCTACAGATTTATTTTTCTTCTTTTTCTTCTCTCCCTCCTCCCCCTTTTCTGTGATTAGAGACTGTGGCATTCAGTCTAGTTTTTGTTGTTGCTGTTTTTTAGTCTTTTTTTTTTATTCCTTCTTTCTCCATTTTATTTTTCACTGGTGTTGTTTTGCTGTTATATGCCCCCCCCCTTCTGCCTTTGGAGGACTCTTTGTCTCCCTGTATTACACAAGAAGAGTAAGCAATTGCTGCCATACAGTCAAACTACATTCACACTCTAGAAAACACCAAAACACAGGAAAGAACCAATACCAACTGCCATTGTTGTTGTTGTTGTTGTGTGCCATCGAGTCAGTTC
>NW_006408927.1:1640018-1640586 GCF_000296735.1 Chrysochloris asiatica | reverse complement strand
TAAGGAGACATTTCTGAAAGCAGCTAGGGAAAACAGAAGTGTCACATACAAAGACAAGCAAGTCAGATTGAGCTCAGATCTCTCAGCAGAAACCATGCAAACAAGATGGCAATGGGGAGACATATATAAAACCCTGAAAGAAAAAAATTGCCAACCAAGAATCCTTTATCCAGCAAAGCTATCAATCAAATATGACAGTGTTATAAAAAAAATTCCAGGATAAACAGAAGCTAAGGGATTTTGCCAAAGCCAACCCTGTGCTACAAAACATCCTAAAGGGAGTTCTGGGACTGAGAACCAACAAGAACAGACAACAACCAGAGATTGACATATGTGGCAGCACCACTCAGAATTAAGTCAACAGAAAGAAGAGTTGTTAACAGAACAAACTATAAGAACAAACTCAGAGAATCTGGGAGGTCAGTCTATGATCAAAACAAGTACAATGTAAGAGAAGGTAAACATGTAGGAACAGTGAGAAGGTCAGGTCGATTACAGGATAAAATAGACTGCACTAAATGGAGAGAAAAGTTAATGGACTATAAGGCAACCTCAAAGAAAATTAACA
>NW_006408927.1:1622688-1632125 GCF_000296735.1 Chrysochloris asiatica | reverse complement strand
GGGGGTGGGCAGTAGGCTTGCAGGGTATACCCTGTGGTTGGTTGATGATGCATGGAGGGGATTGTAACCATGGCAATGAAATTATATACGATAGGATGAATGTAAAACAAATGTTCTCCCATGTAAATTGTCACATAATTCACAATAAAACATTTTTTTACATTGTAAAAAAAAAAAATTGTAGCAATTTACCCTTGTTTCCTTTATCAAAAATCACTTTTTGTTTTTTATCTGCCTCTAGTCAAGTTCTGATTAACAAACCATCAAGGCTAGGTCAAATCGTTACTATGCAAATTTGGGTGTCTTGTGCCTCTCCCCTCACTTCATATCAACTGGATGCTTCACTCTTAGCTCTAGCCCTCTGTGGCTATGTCCTTGCCCATGGGCTCAGGTGTTCCCAGGTCTCACCACACATTGGACCAGCAGGC
This sequence comes from Chrysochloris asiatica, assembly GCF_000296735.1. Classification (NCBI taxonomy): domain Eukaryota; kingdom Metazoa; phylum Chordata; class Mammalia; order Afrosoricida; family Chrysochloridae; genus Chrysochloris; species Chrysochloris asiatica. The sequence goes on along the minus strand of NW_006408927.1, from coordinate 1,631,697 downwards.
CTTCCTCTTCTCTCTCTCATCTCAAGGTCAATGGGAGTCAATGGCCTGTGGTTGAACTCGGCCCATTTCTTCATTGCTGCCTTTCCCCTCTTCTACTCACCAGTAGACCAACGTGCTCGCCAGCAAGCTTACATGCTTGCTCATGTCTTCCCTTTGAGTTTCAGTCTTAGAGGGGGGTTTGTCCTGAAGGAACTCGATTGCTTGCCTTGATGGCTTCCTGGTGAACAGCCTACATATTCTTGCCAGTCATACAGACATTTTTGTTTTGGGTTTTTCCTGATGATCTTTCTTTGAAGATGCATCTTCTGACATTCTAACTGTTCCAGGCTGATCTGCTTGTCCTTTCTAGTGGGAATGTCCCAACTCAGAAGGTTATGGATGGGACTCAGGATTCCACCTAAGGTCCTATACTCTACAAAGGCTCCGCAAGAGGCCTATTACACTGGGCAAGTTCTAGAACCCTTTTTAGGTATTCCAATCAGTTATAGGCTGAACTTGGGTTTAAAAGTTTTCTGTAATCATCTTTCCTGACATTCCTTTCTATCCTTTGTATCTTAAGTGTCTATTTTACGATAGTGTTATTGTTGTTACGTGCCATGGAGTCAGTTACGACTCATAGTGACCCTGTACAGGGTTTCTGAGGCTGTAAATCTTTACAGGAGCAGAAAACCTCATCTTTCTCCTGTGGAAGAGCTGGTAGCTTCGAACTGATGACCCTGAGATTAGCAGCCTGATTTGTAACCACTACACTCCCAGAGCTCAAGCATCTTAGTATTATTTCTCCTCTTCAAACTATACCTAGATCCCTGTATCACAGAGCCCTGTTGTTCCAAGGTTAAGCATGCATCACTATTTACCTCTGTCCCACTTAGCCCATGCAAACCTGTCTCAGTGTTCCCCCATCTACCTTGTTCTTTCACCTCCTCACCCTTCTTGTACTGCATTTCCCAACACCCGAATTATTATGTGTCTGCTTTTACCCTGTGCTCTACCATTGCCTCCCTCCACCTCCCCCAAAACCAACCCCACCATTGTGGTTACTTTATATTCCTTTAACTTTTCCCTCCATTTAAGACAGTCTATTTTATCCTGTAATTTACCTGACCTTTCCAACACCTAGATCTCTGTTCCTCTGTGTTTACCTTCTTTCACATTGTAATTGTTTTGATCATAGACTGACTGACCTCCCAGATCCTCTGAATTTGTTCTTAAAGTTTATTATGGTCTCAACTCTTCCATTTGTTGATTGATTTCTGGGCCAGTTGTGGCTGTTTTGCACTGACGTTTGGTTTTAAACTGAAACTGTCCCTTTAAATTTTGAGGAGATCTGTGCATATGCATAATAGAACCCTCAGGGGATGGGGATGGGGTGTCCACTCGCTCAGGCACCCCCTCTAGTCACCAGAATGGAGGTGCGCAGTGAGAGGCCAATAACAGATACAAAAAAAATAATTTCCACACTTTTATCTCCGTAGTTCTGTCAGGTGTCCATGTCTGCTGTGATCCTTCCCCAGTTTGGTCTCACCCAAGATGGCTGCTCAGGGAGCAGCTGAACACCTTAGATTCAAAAGCACTGGATTTCTTGCTTCTGCTACAAATTCCACTGGCTGTCAGCCTTCCAGCTTTCTAAATCTTCCTTTATAGGTGGTTCAGAGTTCTGGGACCATCCCCTGAGCCTGCGTGGTCTGGTATTCTGTGTTGTTGCTGGCGGAGCACCTCACTGCACTTCCACCCGATCTGCTATCCTGTTTGTGTCAATGTACTCTTGCAGTTGTTTGTTAATTATCTTTAGCAAAATTTTATTTGTATGTGATATTAATGATATACAAAATGATATTTGTATGTGATAATGATATTAATGATATTTGTATGTGATATTAATGATTTCCACATTCCATTGGGTCACCATTCTTTGGAATGGGCACAAATATGGATCTCTTCCAGTCAGTTGTCCAGATAGTTGTCTTCCAAATTTTTTGACATAGATGAATGAGTGTCTCCAGTGCTGCATCAATTTGTTGAAAGATTTCAATTTGCATTCAATCAATTCTTGGAGCCTTGTTCTTTGCTAATGCCTTCAATACACTTGGACTTCTTCTATCAGTACCATTGATTTGTGATCATATGCTACCTCTTGAAATGGTTAAAGAGGAATCATTTCCTTTTGGTACAGTGACTCTATGTTTTCCTTTCATCATTTCATACTTTCTGCATCATTCAATATTTTGCCCATAGAACCCTTCAGTATCACAAGTTGAGTCTCAATTTTTTTCTTCAGTTCTTCCAGCTCAAAAAGTGCTGAGCATGTTCTTTACTTTTGGTTTCCTAACTCCAGGTGTTTGCACATTTTATTCTGGACCTGCCCTTTGAAATTTTCTATTCAGCTCTTTTGCCTCCTCACTTCTTCCATTAGCTTTAGCATCTTTGTGCTGGAAAGCAAGTTTCAGAGTCTCTTCTGATATCCTTTTTGGTCTTCTCCTTCTTTCTTGTCTTCTTAATGACCATTTGCTTTCTTGCTATAATATGATGCTCTTGATGTTCTTCCACAACTCTTCTAGTTTTCGATCTTTAGTGTCTAATGCATCAAAACTGTTCATAAGATGACCTCTAAATTCAGGTGAGATATGTTCATTTTTGGGGGGGGGAGGGGCTCTCCTGGACTTGTTTTCATTTTCTTCACCTTTGGCCTGAATTTGCATATAAGCAATTGATGATCTATTCCACAGTCTGCCCCTGGCCCTTGTTTTGGCTAATATGGAGATTTTCCACTCTTTTCACAGGCGTATTTTGATTTCTGTGTGCTCCATCTGGTGAGGTCCATGTGTATAGTTGTCTTTTATGGTGTTTAAAATAGGTATTTTAAAGAAGTCATTGGTCTTGCAAAATTCTACCATGCAATCTCCAGCATCATTTCTGCCACCAAGGCCATATTTTCCAACTGCTGATCCTCTTTGTTTCCAACCTTTGCATTCCGATCACCAGTAATTATTATTACATCTTGTTTCCATGTTTGATCAATAATAGTGGTGTTAACTGGTCTGGTGCCATCGAGTTGATTTGACACTGTATACAGGGTTTCTGAGGCTTTAAACCTTCATCAAAGCAGAAATGACTAGTGGGTATGAACCATGGACCCTGTGATTCACAGCCTAATACTTACTGTATGGAGCCACCATGCTCCCCAGTCTTCCTTTTATGTAAATAGATACGAAATGATCACAGACAGCATTATATGTCAAGATTGTTGTTAAGTGCCATTGAATCAGTTCCAACTCATGTTGTTGTTATTAAGTGCTGTAGAGTCAGGTTCTAACCCATAGCGACCCTGTATAGCATTTCAAAGGAGCAGCTGGTGACCTTGAACTGTCGGCCTCCCAGGTCAAGCAGACTTTGCAGTCTAGTGCATTAACCAACAACACCACACCAGAACTGGTTTTCTAGGAGCAGCTGGTCGGTTTGAACTGCTGACCTTGTGGTTAGTAGACCAGTGCTTGTTCTATAGCACTACATCAGGATTCCATATTTCAACATAGATCTTGAAATACTCTTTTGATGATGAGTCCAACACCATTCCTCTTTAATTTTTCATTACCGGCATAGTAATTTATATGATTGCAAGATTCAAAATAGCCAATACCAGTCCTTTTCAGCTCACTAATGCCTAGGATATCAATCTTTATGCATCCCATTTCATTTTTGACAACTTCTATTTTCCCTAGATTCATAATTCATACATTTCATGATATTATTAATGGATATTTGCAGTTGTTTCTCTTCATTTTGAATTGCACCCCATCAGCAAATGAACGTCTCGAAAGCTTTACTCCATTCATGCCATCAGTCATCCCTAATTTGAGAAGGCAACTCTTCCCCAGTCGTATTTAGAGTGACTTCCAACATGAGGAGCTCATCTTCTAGCACTATATCTGACAATATTCTGGTGCTGACAGTTTTCCATTGTTCTTTATAAGCATTTCAGTGGCCAAACATTCAGAAGTAGTCCACCTCTCCTTCTCCCTAGTTTGTCTTAGTCCGGAAGACCTGCTGAAACCTGTGCTCCATGGGTGACCATCCTGGTATTTAAAAACCAGTGGCATAGCTTCCAGCATCCCAACAACATGCAAGCCACCACAGTACAACAGACAGACAAGTGGTGGTTCTTACTCATAGGTGTATGGATTTTGCCCTGTCACAGACAACACTGATGTTCAATATAGATCTTAAAATGTTCTTTTTGAAAATGTCTTTGGGTTTTCTAGAGAAACAAACCCAGTGAAACTTATATACATATATAGTTAGCCATTTCCTTGATATAAACTTCTGTTTATATGTACACAGAACTTTATAATCAAGGAAATGGTTCACAATTGTAGAGTCCCAGGTCCCCAGTGGAAAAGAGAGAGTAAGCTTTTCCTATGTGTCCATGATATTGGGAGCAGCCCATGCCTCCAAGGAAACATTCTTTAAATTGATTGGTTGCTCATAGCCAATCATCAAGTTAACTCTGCCTATATTAGTGTTCAGAGTCATGGTATGGCACTGCAAGTTAATGCACTAGACTACAAGTTTGGTTTGAACCACAGGGTCGGTGGTTCAAACTCACCAGCCGCTCCTCGAAAACCCTATAAAGGGTTGTTATGAGTCACAACTGACTTGGTGGGACTTAACAACAGATTAGGGTTCACCATGGAAATAACCACATCTCAAATGCCAAACCACTGGGAATCCTTGTCCAGTTATATTGACACAAAACTATAATTAGCCCACCCTTTGTCAACATGGCATCTATAAGCCATATGCATAATCTCTAAATAAAGAAAATTGTAAAGTCATACTTACACCTAACATGCTATAACTAAACCACATAAAACTGAAACCGCACTGACCCCATTTACATTTTGTATTTCACAAGTGAACAAAGAAAGCCCACAGTTTCTCTCTGCCCACGCCACTGCTTCTGCCATTGCCTCTGCTGTAGCTGCTTTTCTAGGTGGGGACCTCACGCTTCACTCACATTCTTCCTTCTTGATGGTCCTGGAATTGTCTGCTCCTGAATGAAAGATTAACAGTCCACCCTTTTAGTTACACATATTCTACAGTTCGTTTTGACAATCACAGTTATTCCTGCTAACAATTGCTCACAATTGAATAATAAAATCCTATCAAAATCATTCTCCCACCCTCTTTGACCAGATCCATCTGGAAGAGAGAAAAACTATTCAATAATGATTCTACTTTATCCCACTCTCTGAAATTAATCACACCCATGAAAGCTTGTAAGCCAGCTAGGTATCACTGAGTCTATTCCAACCCACAGTGATCCAAGGACAACAGAACAAAGTACTGTCCACTTCTGTACCATTCTCACAAATGCTGCTACACTTGAACCCATTGCTGCTGCCACTGTGCCAATCCATCTAGTTGGAGGTATCCTTCTTTGTCGCTGACCATCCTCTTTACCAAGAATGAAGTCCACTTTACCAAGAATGTCTTCATAGTCCCCCATTTTTAATAGCCTATGTCTACATTGCCCACCCCTATCAACCTAGTACACTGAAGAGACAATATGCTCCATGAACTGAAAAATCTTCCAATCTGGTTGGAATTTTGAACAGCATAAACAAAAGTCCAGTCTATCAAATTGAAACAATTTACACATGCTCTTAGTATCAAAGGAGCTCTGGTAGCATAGTGGTTACGAATCAGGCTACGAACCTTAGGGTCAGCAGTTCTAAACTACCAGCTGCTCTGCGGGAGAAAGATGAGGCTTTCTGCTCCCGTAAAGATTTACAGCCTTGGAAATCCTGTACAGGGTCGCTATGGGTCGGAACCGACTCCACGGCACATAACAACAACTCAGCATCAAACATCTATCTTCATCTGGTCAGGTTCTGGTCAACTCAGTCATCCAAGCTAGGTCAAATGGATACCAGCTGCAAGTTTGGGAGTTCACACACACATCCTGTATTTCAGATCAGCTGGTTCCTCCTCTCTTACCCCTAACCCACAGGATGTAGGTCAACACCCTTGGGCTCAGGAGTTCATACAGCTCCCTAAACTTCAGACTAGCCAGCCCTTCCTCTTCTCTCTCTCATTTCAAGGGCAACAAGTTCCAGTGGAAATTTTCCAACCTCAGCCATGTCTTCATTGCTGCAACTTCCCCACTTCCACTCACAAGTAGACCCAGGTAGTCATTAGCAAGCATACGAGCTGTTGCTCACCAGCTCCCTTTAACTTTCAGTCCTATAAGGGGGTTTCTCTGATGTCTCCAAGGCAAAACAGCTTGCTTGAAACTCAAAAAGCCAAACAATTAAGTCTTCTGGAATACCCATTTTTCTCAACATTGTCCATAATTTGTAATGATCCACAGAGTACATAAAGCACAAGTAAACATCTTAGTGGTATCCTCTACTTTCAGCCAATATCCATCTGATGGCAGAAATGAAACTCCTCATTCCACTTCTGAATCTGACTTGAATTACTGGCAGCGCCTCGCCAATATGCTGCTGCAATCTTTTAAATTATCTTCAGCAAAACTTTATTTGCATGTTTTTAATGACACTGTTTTATGATTTCCGCATTCCGTTGAATCACCTTTGGAATGGGCACAAATATTGATCTCTTTCAGTCGGCTGGTCAGGTAGCTGTTTTCCAACTTTCTTGGTATTGACAAGTGAGAGCCTCCAGTGCTGTATCAGTTTGTTGACAGATTTCAATTTGTATTCTGTCAATTCCTGGAGCCTTATTTTTTGCCAATGCCTTCAGTACAGCTTGGACTTCTTCCTCTCATACCATTGGCTCTTGATCATAAGCTACCTCTTGAAATGGTTAAACATCAACCAATTCATTTTGATACAATGATTGTGCATACCTTTCCATCTTTTGATCCTTCATCATTCAATATTTTGCCTATAGAATCCTTCAGTATTTCAACTTGAGTCATAAATTCTTTACCTTTTCAGCCTGAGAAATTATGAACATGCTCTTTCCTTATGGTTTTCTGACTCTAGGTCTTTGCACATTTTATTATAATACCTGAGCGACGCTTTGAAATTTTCTATTTATTTAGTTCTTTTTCTTCTTCATTTCTTCCCATCACTTTAGTTTGTGTACTTTCAAGTTTGAGAGTCTCCTCTGACATCCATTTTGGTCTGTTTTGCCTTCCCTGTCTTTTTAATGACCTTTTGCATTGTGTATGGTGTTCTTGGTGTCATTGCACAGCTCTTCTTGTCTCCAGTCATTAGTGTATGTATCAAATCTTTCACTGAGATGGTCTCTAAATTCAGGTGGGATATACTCAAAGTATGACAAGCTATAGATAATATTGCAAACAAAGAATGAGTATTCCAGAACACTTGATTGTGCTCAAAAAGAGGTAGCCATTGGAACAGAACAAGGAACTACCGAATCATTTCAAATCATGAAAGATGTGTGCCAGAGCTGTATTCATTCACCATGTTTATTCAATCTGGACTGTTATTGTTGTTAAGTGCCATTGACTGTGTTCCAATTTATAGCAACACTGTATAGGATTTCTGAAGCTTTCTAAATCTTTGCAGGAGAGTAAAGTCTCATCTTTCTCCCGGACAACAGTTCATGGGTCATTGAGGTTCACAGTCCAGTGTAATCCTATGGAGCCACTGTGCTACCAATCAATATGCATGCTGAGAAAATAATCACTGAGCAAATAATTCAAGGGGCTGGGTTATATAAAAACTTAGCTATAGGATTGGAAGACTCATTAACAACCTTGATATGCAGATTATACAACCTTGCACATTAAAGGCTATATGTTCCAACTATGGATTTTTCCTCTGTTTCCAACCTTTGCACTCCAATCACAAGTAATTATCAATACATCCTGATTGAATGTTAGATCAATTTCAACTGAAGCTGGTAGAATTCAATTTTATCATCGACATTAGTGGTTGGTGTGTAAATTTGAATAGTGTCATTAACTGGCCTTCCTTGTAGGTATATGGATATTAACCCATCACAGACAGCCAGCATAAGTACTTCAAGATAGATCTTGATATATAGATATATACGGATATTTTACAACGAATACATCATTTCTCTTCAATCTGTCATTCTGGAATAGTAAACCATACAATTGTCTGATTCAAAATGGTCAATGCCTGCCCATTCAACTATGTCTAGGATATCATCTTCATTCCATTTTTGTCGACTTCTATTTTCTTAGATTCATACTTCATACATCCCATGTTCCAAACATCACTAGATGTCTGCAACTGCTTCTTCTCATTTTGAGTTATGCCCCACTAATAAAATGAAGAACCCAAAAGCTTTTCTCCATTCATGTCATTTACATCACCTCTACTTTGAGGGGTCAGGTCTTCCCCAGTCATATTTTGAGTCTGTCAACCTGAAGGTCTGATTGCATTAGGCAAATCTGCTGCACAAGAATTCTTTAAAGTGTTCAAGAGCAAAGATAGCATTTTGAGGACCAAGGTGTGCCTGACCCAAATCATGCTATTTTCAATTACCCCATATGCATGTAACATTTGAGTAATGAATAAAAACAAAGTAGAATCATTCATGTATTTGAGTTGTGGTATTGGAGAATATTTAAGTATCATGGACTGCCAGAAGAACAAACAAACCTGTGTTCAAAGAAATACAGCCAGAATGCTCCTCAGAAGTCAGGATGGCCAGACTTTGTCTCTCATACTTCGGACATATTTTCAGAAAGGACATCATACTTGGTAAAGTGAAGGGTCAGTGAAAAGGAGGAAGACACTCAACAAGATGGATTGGCACAGTGCCAGCAGCAAAGGGCTCAAGCGTAGCAACAATTGTAAGGTTGGCACAGGACTGGGCAGCATTTCATTCTGCTGTGCATAAGGTCAATATAGTCAGTACCAACTCAATGGCACATCACAATAACAAATGGCTAATGATCATGATCAGCAGTCAAGAGATCAAATCACGTATTGCATTAAGCAAATCTGCTGCACAAGACCTTTTTAAAGTGTTGAAGAGCAAAGA
>NW_006408927.1:1611082-1622345 GCF_000296735.1 Chrysochloris asiatica | reverse complement strand
GTGGCAACAGTAGTGAGGTTGGCCCAGGATCAGGCAGTGTTTCGTTCTGCTGTGCATAAGGTCGCTATGGGTCGGTTCCAACTCAATAACACTTAACAACAACAATAATGGGCAAAATATTGAATGATGCAAAAACACCAAAGATGATGGAAAGTATACACAGAGTCATTATACCAAAAAGAAATGGTCAGTGTTCATCCATTTCAAGAGGTAGCATATGATCAAGAACAAACAGTACTGAAAGAAGAAGTCCAAGCTGATTGAAGGCACTGGCAAAAAACAAAACTCCAGGAATTGGCGGCCAACCGAAACTGGAAATTTTCAACGAATTTCTGAAGCACAGGGGGTGCTCACTCACCTGTGCCAAGGCAACTGCAAGAGCTGCCTGGCCATCTGATTACAAGGGACCAGTACTCCTGCCCATCCCAAAGAGAAGTGACCCATCAGAATGCAGAAACCATCCAACAATGTATCACATGGAAGTAAAAATTTGCTGAAGATAATTAGACTACGACTGCAACAGTGTACTGACTGGGAACTGCCAGAAATTGAAGCAGAATTCAGACAAGGTGGGATGAGGGACACCTTACTGATGTCAGATGAATCTTGGCTGAAACAGAGAATACCAGAAAGATGTTCATTTGTGCTTTAATGACTTTATGAATTATGACAAGCTATGACAGCATAGTGGTTACGAATCGGGCTACAAACCTCAGGGTCAGCAGTTCGAAACTATCAGCTGTTCCATGGGAGAAAGATGAGGCTTTCTGCTCCCGTAAAGATTTACAGCCTCAGAAACCCTGTACAGGGTCGCTAGGAGTAGGAATTGACTCCATGGCACATTAACAACAACATGATTGATGACATTGCCAAGAATGAGTATTCCAGTACATCTGATTTTGCTCATGAGGAACCTCCATATAGAACAAGATGCAGTTGTTCAAAAAAGAACAGGGGGACACTGAATGATTTAAATTAAGAAAGGTGTGTGCCAGGGTTGTATTCATTCACCACACTTACTCAATTTGTATGATGAGCAAATAATCTGAGAAGCTGTATTATACGGACAACATGACAGTAAAATGCTGAATATAAAAGACCACAGACTTCATTATGGGTTACACCTCCAAGAAAACAAAAATCCTCACTACTGGACCAATAAATAACAGCATGATAAATACGAAGACTGAAGTTGTCAGAGACTTCATTTTGCTTAGATCCATAATCAACGTCATTAAAGCAGCAGACAAATCCACCATTATGCAAATCTGCTGCAGAAAACCTCTTTAAAATGCTCAACAGTAAAGCTGCCCATTTGTGTTCTGTGCGCCTGACTCAAATTATGTTTTCAGTTGTCTCATTCACATGAGAAAGCTGGCCAACGAATAAGACCTTGGAGTTGATGCATTTGAATTATAGTGTTATGGAATATTGTTAAGGAGTCCTGGCAGGATAAAGCACTCAACCTCGAGGTTGGTTTGCACCGTAAGGCTAGCAGTTCAAACTCACCAGGCACTCCTTAGAAACGCTATGTAGGGTGACTATGAGTCAGAACTAACTCAATGGCACTTAACCGACTAAGAACAAATCATTGTAGGAAGAAGAATAGCCAGAATGCTTTAGAAGCCAAGATGATAAAACTGAGTCTCATTTACCTAGGGCATGGTATCAGGACGATCCAGAGCCTGTAGAAGGACATCATGCTTGGCAAAGTGGAGGGTCAGCAAAAACCAGGAAGACCACCTTGGAGACGAATTGACAGTGGCAGCAGAAATAGGCTCAAGTGTGAAAATTGTGAGGAAGATGCAAGACCAGTCGGTGCTATCGCACACTGTTGTTGTTAAGAGACTGACAAGTTGGCCCAAATCACAGTGACCCTATGCACAATAGAACGAAACACTGACTGATCCTCTGCCAACCTCACAATCGTTGCTACATTTGTGCCTATCACTGCTGCCACTGTGTCAACCCATCTCGTTGGAGGTCATACTTTTTCTCAGACCATCCATTTTACCATGGACTGGAGGGCATAGGGTCACTATAAGCTGGAATTGACTCAACAGCACCTAACAAGTAATAAGTAATGACTGGAAAAACTGCAAATTAAAGGAAGCAAATGACTAAAGAAATCTGTTTCATCTTAGAAGAAACTTAGACTTACAGGATGTTTTTTGTAAATTACTATTATACAAAACTGCCATCATCGTGTGCATTCTAATCTATACTCTGCCTCTCGAAACAGTAAGCTATGATTGCCTCTACAACTACAGATTAAACATTTTTCAACAAACTCATTTACAGGTAGAACAGTATGTGGCATGTAGCCATGCATTTATTGAACACTGTTGTACAATGACACTGTTTCCTCCCTTTCAGTATTTCCACTATTATCAATGGATGCCACTAAGGTGCCCAGAGATTTCCCTATGACCAATTTTAAAGGGAAATTGCTTGGATGCTGGCAAGTCCTATTGGAATGCCTTCTAGAACTGGGTCTATTACATAGAAATCATAAACTCAGTTCAGAATGAGGCCATGGCTTCGTATAAACCTCCAGGCTCTGGAGCACATAATGCAACCAAGTGGAAAACAGCAGTCCAACCAAACTATTGTCGTCTCAGCGTCTTCCAAGCACAGAATTACCAAAAGCAGGATCTCAAAATACAGTCTAAAGCTGGGCTGGTTTGAAGCTCCTTTGTAGATAAGTGTAAATGTGGATTCACGTGGACCAAGTTTAGTCTTCCTTCCATATAAACCCTGCTCCTCACAGGAACATTTTTAAGGTACATGTATCAGCAAAGCAACAAATGACAGAAACAATGTAAGAAATAATTTGTTATATCACTAGACAAATAACAGCCAGATTATTTAAGAAAATGCTGCTTTGTAAACAAAGAATGCTAAAAGAAATTATCCTAAATAACGATTGTGGTGGGATACTGTGCTGTTTGCAGATTTTCCTCAAGATTTTGCTAAAAATATAATCAGAACATACTGCACTAGAATGTGATGAAGTATAAAAATACGAGTGCTTCAACGTTTGTAGAAAATGAAATTAAAAGACAATGGAATTTCTCCACAAAATTTTTGAAGCCCTCTTGTATACCTATTAAAAAGAAAGTACACTTCAACGTGTCCATAGGTTGACAAGGTGTTTTTTTTTAATCAAGACAATCTGAATAGAAACAAAAAGACGTATTGTTACTTATCTAATCCTCAGACTACAACTGAAAGGGTACTTAGCTTTCAACCCGTCTGTATGCATGTGAGGTGTCATAGGGTACACCAGGGCGGCCACTGAAAGTTTGTCTCTGATTTTACATTCATATAATTCACATAATTAATCCAGTGTAAAAACTTATGATTTGAAAGACTCATATATGTTTTGTGTTCTTTACATATACATGACTCATCTCAAATCTAACATCATATATTCAGAAGACGCAATTTGTGACAGCTTTTCTGAGTGAACGGACCCTCACCATCTTGGAAAGTACAGGGAAAATAGTAGAAACTATCTTGTATCACTTGCTTTACTTGTTCCAGGTCTTTATGAGAGATGACTTACTTTCCAATAGTACTCATACATATATTCTTAGTTTCTGATGGATCTTATCATGTCTTCTAAAAGCTGTGAGAATTAAAGTCATCTCTCCAATGGGAGTTCTACATCTAGTGAGTGTTAAAGACTCTCTCACATTCATTACATTCGTTACCCTACAGGGTGAATGTTGTGTTGAGGTAAGAATACCAAAGGCTTTCCCACATTTCTTTAATCACAAGGCTCTTGCACTGAGTTCTTCTGAGAGATCCATCCTACTCAATGCATTCCCACTTTTCTTACATTTCTGACTTCCCTCCACTGCCCGTTCTTTTATACTGAGGTTTGAAGACCAATTAAAGGTTTTTCCACACACTAACATCCACAGACTGTCTCTACTGTGCATTCTTCTGTTTAATAAGGTATAAGGAATGGTTACATAGTTCTCACACTGCTTGCATTTCAGACTTTTCGCAACATCGTTCTTGAGAAACAAGGATCAATTAAAGGGTTTCCCACTTTTTTTACACTTAAGCTTCTCCTTCTGTGAGTTCTTACATGTTTACTGAGGTTTGAGGAATTATTAAAGGATTTTCCACATTCCTTACATTCATAAGGCTTCTCTCCACTGTGAATTCTTAAATGGATAGTGAGATGTGAAGATCGAGTAAAGGTTTTCCCACATACTTTGCATTCAAAAGGCCTCTCTCCACTGTGTGTTCTTTTATGTTGAGTCAGGGATGCAGCAATGCTAAATACTTTCCCACATTCTTCACATTCATAAGGCTTCTCTCCACTGTGTGTTCTTTTATGATGAGTGAGGTGTAAGTGTCGACCAAAGGTTTTCCCACATTCCTTACATTCATAAGGCCTCTGTCCACTGTGGGATCTTCTATGTTTAGCTAGTGTAGCAGGTTGACTGAAGCCTTTCCCACATTCCTTACATTCATAAGGCCTTTCTCCACTATGAATTCTTATATGGTTAGTTAGTGCTGATGTTTGTCTGAAGGTTTTCCCACATTCCTTACATTCATAGGGCTTCTCTCCATTGTGAGTTCTTACATGTTTAATTAGTGTTGAGTGATGAGTAAAGGCTTTCCCACATTCCTTGCATTTATAAGGTTTCTCTCCACTGTGTGTTCGTCTATGTTCAGTGAGGCGTGAGGATCGATTAAAGGCTTTCCCACACTCCTTGCATTTAAAAGGTTTCTCTCCACTGTGTGTTCTTTTGTGTTCAGTGAGGCGTGAGGACTGACTAAAGACTCTCCCACATTCTTTACATGCATAACATCTCTCTCCACTATGCATTCTTTTATGTTTAGGGAGGGAACAGGGTTTCCCACAATCGTTACAGTTACAGAGTTTCTCTACAGTAAGGGTTTTGTAGGATTTTAGGTAAGACGGACACCTCCAGGTTTCTTCATATTCTTTATATTGATAAGATTTGTACCCAATACGGTACCTGATGTGGTAATTAAATATATGATCACCATTATCATGAAATTCCAAAGAATTTACTCCAACAGGAGTTTCTTTGACCCTAGTAAGATTTTCAATCTGGTAGAAAAACTTCCCACACTGATCATCTTCTTTATATTTCTTTAGTTTATCTTCTTTACTTCCACAGAAGTAGTCTATCATATATTTTCTGTTGAAATAGAAAGTATGTTGTTAGAATTACATTTTCTACCACTTCAAAATTACTATATGCATTTATTGTGCAATTTTTGCCCCGTAATGTCTCATGCTGCATAGATTTCAATCGTGCCACACAAGGTACTAGCATTGTCGTCACTGTTTCCAAATACTGAGGTTTGCTGTACAAGTGAAATATGTCTCAAACATTCAGTATCTGATTCACAATTGTGGAACAACTGTGTTTTGAAAATCAGGTCAACATACATTTAGAACTAGTTTTACACAGACACATTCACACATACATATAAGGCACACTGAGACCGTGTCCTGAGATGCTGCTTAATGTCATGGTTTGATACCTCAATTGCATTTCCTGGTTGTTGTGGTGATTTTCACTGCCATGGAACTCACAGATTTCTCCTAACATGGAAGATGTGCCGTCGTTCTTCACAAATCGCACTATGACGTGCTCATTGGACAACTTTTGTCCATTATTATTCTGTTGAGAGACTGACCCAGTAATTTGAAGTGGAGTGAAACTCCACTTCAAAAAAATTAAACAAAAAGGGAGGAAATCTGATGAGGCACTAGGCACCTTTGAAGAAAGAAATACTGAGGCATTTGGTTATTCTAGGAGTTTGGTGAAAAAACAAAGTAAGAAATAATTCCATGACTATTGAGACTGATGGTGAAGAAATCAAGGTGCAATCATGAGTACAGAAGTGCAAGGAGTTAGAAACAATGCGTGTGCCTAAAGGTGGTATTAAATGAAAATGGGGGAGATGGCAAGAGAATTGGTGACATTTTTTTTTTTTTTAAAGTTAGCTCAGGTGTGTGAAAGTTTAGCTCCTCAAAGTAAATGAAACCTTCTGTAATTGATTTCTTCAGCTGTAATTCATTCCGAGCAGGTCAGGTCTTTGAAGAGTTCTTTCCTTTCTTTGTTCCTAATATAGTGACCCCAGATAAGTCCTATCTCCACTCCTCGGAACTTTCCCTTGCTTTCCCAGCGATAGGGTGCTGACCAAGAAAGACAGATCATAACCACAGATAGAAGAGCAAATTTCTCGGACATTGTGCCAATACTTTCATCTCCAGGGTTTCTAGAGATGGTGCTCAGGCAATGAATTATTTAATGAGGCCTTTCTAGTCATATTTACCCACATTTTGACACAGTGTAAATCCTAGCCACTGTGCCTGTTACCAAAGTTAGTTTCCTTTGGGAGGTGTGACCATATCTAATCTATAGGAAAGCTTTGGCAAAGTTCCCTGTCTGGCTCTGAATCCTGCCCTAGTCTGATCTCTGGGACAGAAGACCATCATCTGACTTGATTTGACAATTTACATAGCCTTATGAGTCACGTGACCTGCCAATTTTGGTTTGTCAGCCCCTACACCTACATGAGTAAAAGCAATCCTCCACATTGACATCCGACCCAGGGATTTGGGACTTACCAGCCTCTACAACCATGTGAATCATTTCCTTGGCAATGTATGAGGTCTTTCAGAAACTGCAATGAATTACACCACCCTGAGACATGAGGAACAATACTTAGAGAAGCAGCTGTTATTAAAACTTGACCCTGCAAGCATTGCTCACTAGCAAAACGTAAAGAGCCTGAAGACTTTAAGGACAAGAGAAATAAAGAGTTTAAGTTCAACAAATAAAATGTTCTCTTTCATGGGAAAGTCCCTGAAGCCTAAAGTTCATGAGGTCAATGAAACCGTTTGTCATGTTTGCCAATGTTATCTAATTCCACAGTATCAATTCTGTAAAGGTCAAAGGGATACATTTATATATGAAAGAAGAAAATGAGAAAAATGAACTCATCCTCACCTGAGTTCAGGTACCTGAAGATTTCCACCATGACATCTCTGTAAAGCTTCCGCTGAGAAAAATCCAGCAAAGCCCACTCTTCCTGGGTAAAGTTCACGGCCACATCCTCAAATCCCACTGAGTCCTAAAACATCACACATTCTGGATAAGTAAGGTACCATGTTCTCTAATGTGTGCAAAAGGATGGCTAAGGCTTGCGGTAATTGGAAACTAAGAATTTAGAGGGAAATCACAGAAGCTGTGTGCTCTCGCTCAGGTTTGGACATCAGATTTATCCCATGCTATGTGCATTTACCTCCTTACTGGTTGTCGTTGTTGTTGTTGTTAAGTGCCATCGAGTCGGGATCTGACTCATAGGGACCCTGTACAGGGTTTCCAAGGAGCAGCTGGTGAGTTAGAACTACCGGCCTTAACGACCCACACCAATGTTGCAGTTTACTGCATTCATCTCCTGACTGGTAATCTGTATTAAATCTTATTCCATAGATTTAACAGTATTTGTAAAGCACTGAACTTATCTCGCCAAAATATGACCAATTCCAAAGAAATAACAGGGTAAGTAAAAAAGTATTGTGACTAAGGTCCCAGTTTATACATGCACTAATTTATTCCCAAGAAGATATGTTTAAACATGCCTCTGTGTCAGTGGATGGTTGCAAGACAAGTTCTCTCGATAATACACTTACCTTATACTGTTAAGGGGCCTTCAAAAAAGGGTATTTTTTGGTCACAATTAAAAAAATGATTTTGAGGTTAGGGTTAGTACCAAATTGTTACCAAAACTCAAGTGGACATATTCCCAAATCAATAAACTTTGCAGCAAGTTTACATGAATGTTGTTGTTGTTAAGTGCTGTTGAGTCGGTTCTGACCCATAGCAACCCTGAACAGGGTTTCCAAGGCTGTAAACCTTTATGGGAGCAGAAAGCCTCATCTTTCTCCCACAGAACAGCTGGTAATTTCGAACTGCTGACCTTGTGGCTCGCAGCCCGATTCGTAACCACTATGCTACCAGAGCTCCTTGAATACTGCCCCACATAAAAAAAAAAAAAAAAAACCAGTTCTTAGATGGATCAGGCAACATAATCAGGAAGATCTCAAAAATGAACCAAGAGGGGAAAACAGAGACAGACAATGAAAACTCCTCTGCCACAACCAAAAAGCAGAGAAAGAGTGGTCCACAGAGAAACTGGGGAGCTTTGGATCTTGTTTAAGGTTCTAGGCACCAGTTTCCCATGCCCATTGAGAAGAAATCTACCTGTGGAAACAAAATATGGTGATTTCTGGATTGATCCAGCCTGAAGTCCTCAGGCCAGAGGGTGGGGCCAGGGCCAAAGGGAGGCAGCGAGCCAGCGGCCGCGGATCTGCGCGTGTGAAGGGAGAGGTGTGCCTGATTTTTCAACTTTCACTTTTCATTTTTTACATATCTCTCCTTTTCACCCTGATCACACCCACACTGCATTGCCCAGACACCTTAAGGTGGGTGGGAGCACACTCCCAAAAGGGCCCAGTATTGCACCCACAGTTTTCCAACAGCACAGAGAGGACACCTGTAGGCTGCTTCTTATGACATTTTGACCCTGGGAACCCACCCCATAGTTTACCTAGGCAGGGCAAAGGTCAGTGAACAGTGTCAATTACAATTTTTTGTTTTTGATTGGTGGTTTCTGTCTCTTCATTTATATTGTTTCTGTCTTTGGTCCTTTTGGCCTCACTCTTCTCCCAGGGGTTGGAGCTTTCTCCCCCTACCTTACCCAAAAAGAGACAGCAACTGTGTCCATATAGCCAAGCTACAAGCATACCTTGCAATACCCCACCATTTGGACAAAAGCCAAAACCAGCTGCTAGGCATATTACACGTGAAAAGGGAAGCCTGTCTCCAAATCATATCCACCAGGAGACGCTCAGCAAGCTTAATAACAAAGCAACATACATTCATTTAAGCATTAAAAACTCACATAACTGTTGAAAATGTCCAATAAAGCACAATTAAAGATATCAACACGTTTAAAAACAGAAAAAAGTAACTGAGACAAATGAGCTGGAAGCAGACACAGACTTTCCAGTAGAAGAGTAGGCTCTGAATCTGCCTTAGAAGGAATTCAGAAGAATAATATGGAAACAAATTCAAATGCTCTGAAAAGGGGTACAGGAAGAAGTCAGAAAAGTGCTATGAGAGCAATCAAACAAGACAGATATGGCATTGGAAACAACACAAAACCTGCAAAGAGAAGTCCAGATGATTAATAATAAAATATCACAAATGGACAATATACTGAAAGAGCAAAGGAGCAGAATGGAAGAGATGGAAGTCAAAACCAGCAAGCTGGAAGATAAATCTCTCAATACTTGCTAAGACAGAAGAGCAAGCAGAAAAAAGCATTAAAAATTCTAAAGAGAGTCTAAGATTCATGCTGGATAACATGAAGAGGAATACCTTAAGAATTATTGGCATTCCAGAAGAGGAAGAATCACAGAAGTCCCCAGAAGAGACAGTTCAAGAGCTTCTGGAAGAAAAATTTCCTAACATCTTGAAGGATGAGAAGATAAACATTCAAGAAGCTGAAAGAAACCCAGGAAGGATAGACCCCCATAAGAAAATCACCGAGGCATATAATCAAGCTCTCCAAAATCAAAGACAAGGAGAGAATCCTAAAAGCAGCCAGGGAAAAGACAAGTGTCACTTACAAGGCAAGCAAATCAGATTAAGCTCTGACTATTCAGCACAAACCATGCAGGCAAGAAGGCAATGGGGAGACACATATAAAACCCTAAAAGAAAACACCTGCCAACCAAGATTCGTCTATCCAGCAAAACTGCCAATCAAATACGATGGTGTAATCAAAACATTCCAGGATAAACAGAAGCTAAGAGATTTTGTTAAAGTAAATCCAGCGCTTCAAAACATGCTAAAGGGAGTTCTTTGGAATGAAAAGCATCAAGAACAGACTACAACCAGAGATTGACAGACGTGGCAATACCACCTGGAACTCAGTCAATGGATAGCAGAGTTCAGAACGTAACAAAATTACAGCAATGAATTCAGAGAACCTGTGAGGCCAACCAAAGATCAAAATATTAACAATGTTAAAGAAGGTAAAAAATAAAGGAATAGAGATCCAGGTGGTGAGGTCGCGTAGATTGCAGGATACAACGGACTGTCT
The DNA here is from genome assembly GCF_000296735.1 of Chrysochloris asiatica. Taxonomy (NCBI): domain Eukaryota; kingdom Metazoa; phylum Chordata; class Mammalia; order Afrosoricida; family Chrysochloridae; genus Chrysochloris; species Chrysochloris asiatica. The sequence continues at coordinate 1,612,169 of NW_006408927.1, read as the reverse complement.
TACACGCAGAGAAACTTCACAGACTATAGGATAACCCAAATGAAAATTCATACTTCACAATTTACCATGAAAATGAAGATCCAAGCAGAACAAGAAAATATTATAACAAAGAAGAAACCGACAAGAAATAGCACAAAAACCATGAACACAAATCAAGAAGGCATGTAGAACAAAGGAACAAACAACACCACAAAAAATTTACATAATAACAGCAGTTAATCCATACCTATCAATAATTACACTGAATGTCAATGGATTAAATGCACCAGTGAAGAGACAGAATGGCTGAATGGATAAAAAACCAAGACCCTTCAATATACTGCCTGCAAGAGACATCTTACACGCAAAGACAAAAACAGACTAAAAGTTAAAGGATGGAAAAGAATGAACTAAGCTAACAGCAATAAAAAACAAGAATACTAATCTCTGATAAAATAAACTTTAAAGCAAAAACCACCATAAGAGATAAAGAAGGACACTATCTCATGATTAAAGGGCCAATTGAGCAAGATGACATAACCATAATTAACATCTACACTCCAAATGAAAGAGCACCAAGATATATAAAGCAAACTCTACTAGAATTGAAGAAAGAAATAGACAAGTCTACAATTATAGTGGGGGATTTCAATACGCCACTTTCAAAAAGGGACAGAACAACCAGAAAGAAACTCAACAAAGCTACAGAGGAACTAAACAGCACAATCAATCAACATGACCTCATAGACGTATACAGAGCGTTCAACACAACTATAGCACAATACACATTCTTTTCCAGTGCACATGGAACATTCTCCAGAATTGACCCTGTGTTAGGTCACAAAGCAAGCCTCCATAAATTTACAAACATCACTATACTACAAAGTATCTTTTCAGAGCACAATACCATAAAATTAGAAATCAACAATAAGACCAAGGAAATAAAGTTTAATACATGGAAACTGAATAACACCCTGCTAAAAAGCGACTAGATAATAGAAGAAATTAAATGGCAATTAAGAAAGTTCCTAGAAACAAACGAGATTGAAAACACAACATAACAAAATTGTTGGGACACAGCGAAAGCAGTGCTGAGTGCAATAAATGC
>NW_006408927.1:1609829-1610451 GCF_000296735.1 Chrysochloris asiatica | reverse complement strand
GGAAGGATGTCACTAAGAAAGAAAATTATAGACCAATATTCCTCATGAACATAGATGCAAAAATTCTCAACAAAATCCTAGCCAACAGAATCCACCAGCACATAAAAAAAATAATACATCATAACCAAGTAGGATTCATATCAGGGAAGCAAGAATGATTCAACATTAGAAAATCAATCAATGTGATTCCCCATATAAACAAGAAAAAAGAAAAGAACCACATGATCATATCGATTGATGCAGAAAAGGCATTTGAAAAAAATCCAACATCCATTCCTGATAAAAACACTCAACGAAGGGAAATTCCTCAACGTAATAAAGAGCATATATACAAAAACAACAGCCTACATTACTCTCAATTGAGAGAAACTGAAAGCCTTCCCTCTACGAACAGGAACCAGTCAAGGATGCCCTTTATCACCACTCCTATTCAATATTGTGCTGGAATTCCTAGCCAGAGCTATGCTGCACGACAGGGAAATCAAGGGCATCCGAATTGGCAAAGAGGAAGTAAAACTCCATTTGCAGACAATATAATCCTATATATAGAAAACCCCAAAGACTCAGTAAAAAAGCTGCTAGACCTCATTGGAGGATTTGGCAAAGTGACAGGGTATAAGAT
>NW_006408927.1:1607304-1608425 GCF_000296735.1 Chrysochloris asiatica | reverse complement strand
AACCGCTGACCTTAAGGTTCACAGCCCGATTCGTAACCACTACGCTACCAGAGATCCTTAGAGAGATGTAAATCAAACAACGAGGTATAACTCACACCAGCAACAATAGCACAGATCAAAAAAGTAGAGGGGAATAAGTGTTGTCAAGGATGTGGAGAGACTGGGACCCTCCTATATTGCTGGTGGGATTGCAAAATGGCCCAACCACTCTGGAAAACAATATGGCGCTTCATCAGAAGGTTGGAAATAGAGATACCTTATGATCCAGCAATTCCTCTACTTGGTATTTATCCACAAGAAATACGAGCCAGGGGGAAAAAACAAGATGGCAGATCAGGCGGAAGTGCAGTAAGGAGCTCCGTCAGCAACAACACAGAATACAGGACCAAGCAGACTCAGAGGAGGGTCCCAGAACTCTGAACCACATATAAAGGAATATTTAGAAGGTTGGAAGGCTTACAGCTGGGGGAATTTGTAGCAGAAGCAAGAAATCCAGTACTTTCGAATCTAAGGTGTTCAGCTGCTCCAGGAGCCACCATCTTGGGTGAGACCACACGGGGGAAGGATCAGAACAGCCACAGACGCCTGACAGAACCGCAGAGATAAGGTGTGGACATTCTTTTCTTTTGGTGTCTGTTCATTGGTCCCTTGCTGTCTACGCACCTCCATTCTGGTGACTACAGAGGTGCCTGAGCTAGTGGGCACCCCAGCCCCACCCTTGGAGGGTTCTATTACGCATGCGCACAGATCTCCTTGAAATTTAAAGAGAGTTTCCAATTAAAACCAAACGGCCACAGCCAGCCCTGAACTGTTTAAAATTAGAAAAAGGGCCTGAACGGGGATTGTGCAGTGGGACAGGCAGACAAAAAAGGAAATAGGCCGAAAATGAAATCCTCATCAAAATGACCAACAGATGCATCTTGAAATTTCTCAAGAAGAGTGAAAAGGGAAGCCCATTTCCTGATCACATCTACCTGGAGGCAATCAAAAAGCATAAAAAGTACCAAAATAAATACCCATCTAAGTATTAAGGCCACAGATAACCCCTGAAGATGCCCAAAAAAACAGAAGCAGATGACCCTATCTTGCACATGTCCAAAAACGAGATAAAGTGACTGAGG
>NW_006408927.1:1595296-1605339 GCF_000296735.1 Chrysochloris asiatica | reverse complement strand
CAGAAACAGAGGACCCTAGGACCATCAAGAAAGGAACGCACAAGCAGAGTGCGGGACCTTATCCAGAGAAGCAGCAGCGCCAGAGATGGAGGCAGAGATGGGGGCATAGAGAGGGGGAGTGGCTGAGGACTCTAGAAGAGAAGGACTAAGAACTGGTGGCCAGGAGCAGACTTGCAGAATGTGCCCTTTGGAGATGTAAATTATTATATATGTCTGAGTGGGGGTTTTTTTGTTTGTTTGTTTTAAAAAGCTAAAGTAGATAGAAATACTGTTAACTGTTGGTACATAGAGGGGATTATGATCAATGTAATGAAACCAGGTGTATGATTTGTTGAATGTAAAACTGATGATATGCCCTATAAACTTTCACTCAATCCACAATAAAAACCTTAAAAACAAAAAAACAAAAAGGCAGGCAAGCCCAGGCATATGTCTAAGGGAAGGTCCCAGTGAGCGTGGCCAGGGCCTTGGGATGACTTTTATAACCCTAACCCCTAGACTCTTCAGGCATCTTTTCCTTTATAGAGGAAACAGAATACAGAGGTGGATATCCTCCAAACCCTATAGGACCTCATCTACTTTTACTAATATTTACCCACCTCTTCTTGTTACTCACCATTTCCTGGTTCGTTTCTCAATGTGTAAGTGAATAGCCTCTCTAAACCAAAGAAACCACTCAAGTATGAGGGATGGCAATGAAAGCAAGACTACTAGCTAGTACGAAGGCAGATGAATGTCTGATCCACAGAATCAGTCAGTCAGAGCTTTTGAAACCCTTATTTCTGATTGCGTGAATGTGCATGATGGTTGCCCTTGATCCCCAGCTGTTGAAACTGGATTACGTCTTTCAGCGGCATGCCTGGGACCTGGAAGAAGAGAAGACGGTTGACGGTGTTGGGTAAAGAGTGACAGAACTCATGGCTCAATCACTGGCATTCAGTCCCACAGAGCCCCTTGAAGCCAATCTTTCAGATCATGAAAAAACTCTGGATGTTTGATCTCTACAAATGGTTCATTTCCTATCTTAAAGACTGTTAAAGCCACATTACATTTTAAACCAGATGAACCAGGGTTGGCTATACTAAAATACTGGAGGCACTCACTCAGCTATGCAAAGACATCTGAAAGACAGCTACCTGACCAAAAGAATATTTGTGCCAACTCTAAACAAAGGTAAACCAACGGAATGTGGAAATCCTTGGACAATATCATTAATATCACATGCAAGTACAATTTTTGCTAAAGATAACCCAACCACCACTCATCTGTCAGTTTGTCATACTCTAGTACCTTATGTGTTGCTGTGATTCTGGAAGCTGTATATCACAGGTGTTTTAAATACCAGTTGGTCCACTCATGTGGACAAGTTTCAGGTGAACTTCCAGAAGAAGACAGAGTAGGAAGATGGAGAGATGGACTATTTCCAAATACTTAGTTCCTGAAAGTCTTAGGAATAGCAGTGGAATACTGCCAGCATCAGATTACTGAATATTGAAATATTATGAAAAGCACCAGAATATTGTCAGATATACTGCCGGCAGATGAGTCCCTAAGTGGGAAGGCACTCGATATGCGACTGGGGAAGAGCTGCCTGATCAATGTAGAGTTGACCATGATGACGAGAGTTGAGTAAAGCCCTCGGTACCGTCAACTGCTATTGAGGAACAACTCAAACCAAGAGAACCAGCTGTAAACACCCATTAGTAATCAGAAACCAGAATGTACAAAGTATGAGTCTATGAAAACTGGAAACTGTCCAAAATGAAATGGAACGTACAAACATTGATATCCTAAGCATAAGTGAGCAGAAATAGACTGGTATTGGTCATTTTGAATCTGACAATCACATGGGTTTTGTGAGAATGATAATGCATTCATTATCAAAAAAAAAAGAACATATCAAGATCAGTCATGAAGTACAACATCCATATGCCTATTAGGAAGACCAGTTAATACCACTATTTTTCCAATTTATCACTAATGCCAATGATAATGAAACTGAAAAATTCTAGCAACTTCCTCAAGGAGCTCTGGTAGCATGATGATTACGAATCAGGCTGCTAATCTCACGGTCAACAGTTCAAAACTACCAACTGTTTTGCAGTAGAAAGATGAAGTTTTCTGCTCCCGTAAAGATTTACAGCCTCAGAAACCCTGTGCAGGGTCATTATGAGTCAGAACTGACTCCACGGCACATAATTCCACTCCACATAATAACAACAACAACAACCAACTTCCTCTGTCTGAAACTGATCAAACATGTAATCAAGAAGTATTGATAATTAGTGGTGACTAGACTGCAAAGGTTGGAAACAAAGAGAAAGGATCAGTAGTTGGAAAATATGGCCTTGATGATAAAAACAAAGCTGGAGACCGCATGACATAATGTTGCAGGGCCAATGAATTCTTCATTGCAGATACCTTATTAAACACCATAAGAGACAACTATACACATGGACCTCACCAGATGGAATACACAAAAATCAAATTGACGACATCTGTGAAAAGAGATGGTAGAAAAGCTCCATATCATCAGCCAAAACAAGGCCAGGGCAGACTATCCAACAGACTGTCAACTGCTTATATGCAAATTCACATTGAAGCTGAAGAAAATTAAAATAAGTACATGAGAGCCAAAATATGACATTGAATATATCCCACCTGAATTTAGAGATCATCTGAATTACAGATTTGATGCATTAGACACTAAAAACCAAAGTGGGGGATGACATCAAGAACATCCTACAGGAAGAAAGCAAAAGGTCATTAAGAAGACAAGAAAGAAGGAAAGGACCAAAATGCATGTCAGAAGACACTCTGAAACTTGTTCTCCAGCATAGAGATGCTAAAGTAAATGGAAGAAGTGAGGAGATACAACAGCTGAAAAGAAAATTTCAAAGGTCAGCTCAAGAAGACTAAGTCAAATATTATAGTGAAATGTGCAAGGACCTGGAATTAGAAAACCAAAAGGGAAGCACATGCTCAGCATTTCTCAAGCTGAGAGAACGGAAGAAAAAATTGAAACCTTGACTCATGGGATTGAAGGATTCTCTGGGAAAAATAATTAATGACAGAGAAAGCATCAAAAGAAGATGCAAGGAATACACAGTTACTGTACCAAACATAAATGATCAATGTTCAACCATTTCAAGAGGTAGCATAAGACCAAGAACCAATGATATTGAAGGAAAAAGTCCAATGTGGACTGAAGACATTAGAAAAGAACAAGGCATTGATGGAATCCAAATTGAAACCTTGAAGACAACTACCTAGCCAACTGACTGGAAGAAATCTATATTTGTGCCCATTCCAGAGAGAGGTGCCCCAAATGAATGCAGAAATCACTAAGCAGTATCATTGATACCCCACGTCAAGTTTTATTAAAGATAATGCAAAAACAGCTGCAAACATACACTGACAGAGAACTTCCTGAAGTTCAAGCCATATTCAGAAGAGGACATGGAACGAGGGATATCATTGCTGATGTCAGATGGCTCTTGGCTAAAAGCAGAGAATATCAGAAAGATGCTTACCTGTGCTTTGTGGACAATGCAAAAGCTTTGAACTGTGTGGATCATGACAAGTTATGGACAGTGCTGTGAAGTTTGAGTATTTCACAACATTTAATTGTACTCATGAGGAACCTGTACTTGGACCAAGAGACAGCTATCCAAACAGAACAAGGAAACACAGAATGGTTTAAAATTAGGAAAGATGTGTGCCAGGGTTGCATTGTTTCACCATACTTATTCAATCTTTTGCTGAGCACATAGTCCAACAATCTGTATTTGTAAATATTTGTAAAATCCAAGAAGCTGGATTTTATGAAGAAAAACGTGGCATCAGGATTGGAGGAAAACTCATTAACAACGTGTAGATGATACAACCTTGCTTGTTGAAAGCAAAGAGGGCTTAAAATACTTACTGATGAAATCACAGTCCACAGCCTTCAGCTTGGGTTGTGCTTCAACATAAAGAAAACAAAAATCCTCACCACTGGACCAATAAACAACATCCATATAAATAAAAGATTGAACATCATGATAAATGGAGAAAAGATTAAAGACTTCATTTTCTCAGATCAACCATCAACACTCATGGAAGCAGCAGTTAGGAATCAAATGACGTCTTGCATCGGGCAAATCCACTGCACAAGACCTCTTCAAAGTGCTGAAAAACAAAGTTGACAGTTTGAGGACTAAGGCGCACCTGACACATATCAATAACCTGATATGCATGAGAAAATTTGACACTGAATAAGGAAGACCATAAAAGAATTGATGCATTTCAATTACAGTATTGGAGAATATTGAAAGCACCATGGACTGCCAAAAGAACCAACAGATCTGTGTTGGAAGAAGTACAGCCAGAGTGCTCCTTGGAGGCCAGGATGGCCAGACTTCATGTATCATACCGCAGACACATTGTTAGGAGGGACCAGTCACTGGAGAAGGATATCATGTTTGGTAAAGTGGAGGTTCGGAAAAAACCAGGAAGCTCCCCAGCAAGAAGGCTTGGCACAGTGGCAGCAATAATGGGCTCATATGTAGCAACAATTGTGAGGTCGGCCTGGACCATGCACTGCTTCGTTCCGTTGTACATAGGGTCGCTATGAGTTGGTACTAACTCGATGGCACCTAACAACAACAAAGACAATCCAAAAATAGCTGCAACCATACACTGACAGAAAATTGCCATAGGTTTAAGCGGGATTTAGAGAAGGATGTGGAATGAGGGATATCACTGCTGATGTCAGATGGATCTTGGCTGAAAGCAGAGAGTACCACAAAGATGTTTACCTGTGCTTTATTGACTACACACAAGCTTTCGATCATGGATCATGATAAGATATGGTTCAAAGAATGAGCATTCCAAAACACTTAACTGTGCTCCTAAGGTACCTGTACATAGACCAAGAGGCAGTTGTTCAAACAAAACAAGAGAATACTGAATGGTTTACAGTTATGTACACTTTCACCTACTTATTCAATCTGTATGATGAGCACATAATTTGAGAAGCTGGATTATACGAAAAAGAATGTGGCATCAGGGTTGCAGGAAGACTCATTAAAAGCCTGTGATATGCAGATGATACAGCCTTGCTTGTTATAAACGAAGAGGACTTAAAACATTATTTACTGATAAAGATCAAAGACCACAGCCTTCGGTATGGGTTGCGCCTCAATGTAAAGAAAACAAAAATCCTCACCACTGGATTAATAAACACTATTCATATAAATGGAGAAAAGATTGAAGTTGTCAAAAACTTCCTTTTACTTAGTCAACCATCAAAACTCAAGGAAGCTGTGGTGAAGAAATCAAATGCCATATTGCATTAGGCAAATGTAGCAATGATTGTGAGGTTGGCCCTGGACCGTGCAGCAGCGCTTGTGCAAATCTGCTGCACAAGACCTCTTCAAAGTGTTCAAGGGCAAAGATGTAAGTTTGAGGCCTGACCCAAGCCATGTATTTTTTGATAACCTCATATGCAGGTGAAAGTTGGACAGTGAATAAGGAAGACTAGAGGAGAAATGGTGTTGGAGGAGAATATTAAAAGTACCATGAACTGCCAAAAGTACAAACTAATCTATGTTGGATGAAGTACAACCAGAGTGCTCCTTGGAAGCCAGGTTGGCTCTCATACTTCAGACATGTTATCAGAAGAGACCAGTCCTTGGAGGATATCATGTTTAGTAAAGTAGAGGATCGGAGAAAAAGAGGAAGTCCCCCAACTAGACAGACTGGCACAGTGGCATCGGAAATGGGCTTGGGCATGAATCCATTGTGAGGTTGGCCGGGAAATGCATAGGGTCGCTATGAGTCGGTGCCGACTCCAGAGCAGCCAACAACATACCGTTCCTGACACAATCGTTAAAGTTTTGCCTTCAATGGGTCTCTTGCTAAATATTTTCCTCCTGGAACTGGGGTAAATATGGTTCTAAATTCACATCCTAGTTCTAATCCATGGCTTGGCTCTTACCACTCATGTGTCTTAAATACCTATAACCATTGCAGGTGCAGGGGCAAGGTTCCCCACTCTAAACTTATTTTGTTTTTATGACCAATAATACTCAACAAAATTCCTACCTTGAGGAAGCACAGAAAAGGAAGGTGAGTCCAGAGAGTCGGGGCTGGAGAGAGGGGAGCCGGGAGTTAGCTACCGACCCCGGAAGTTCAAGAGACCCTAACTCTCCATTTCTCATAAACTTCAGGGGACGCAGACGCTGCTCACCTACAAACAATACTGCTTCTTAGCAGTTTCTACACGATCTTACCTACGAATGCACCGAGGCACAGTTACAGCCACTTCCGGGCCGGGTCTTGGAGAAGGTTCGGCGACAGCGGCCCAGGGCACAGCGTGACTATGGGAAGTCCAGAGGTTCCGGAGCAGCCCAGGGAGGGCTGAGGACGGCACTGCGCAGAGGACTGGGCCCTCCGGTGCTGAGCGCTCTCTTGAAATGGACCAGCGAGAACGCAAGCGAAAAGGAACGCACGGGGTAGGAGAGCAATGAAATACGGCGCCTGACGGGGACGCGCACTTCCGCTTCCGGAGCCAGGAGGTGCGGAAGGGGAAGGGTAGTCACCTGGAAACCGGAAGTGGGGATTTGTGCCGGGAACCAGAGGGCCCCGACTCCGGTGATCCTGAGGTTTATTGCCTTGTTCTTGGGTTTCTGTGCACTGTGTTTTTATATCCAACACAGAAAAACGCCTGTGCATAATTGCGTATATAACTTGAAACTGGATTTTAGTGTTCCAAGTTTTCTACTATCCTTAGGGAGCAGAGAAAGTTGGTACTCTCATATTTGGCCATTTGAAAATAAATTCCCGTGTTCTTTAGAGAGAAAATAATTGGTTTACAAATAAAAGCCCATCTGTAGAATACTCCGTGTCTGAAATTTGGCTTCCATTTCATGGCTTGGCTTCTCGTATGTTTCCCATCTTTCCCTAGAGCTGGGTACTGTGTAAACCCAGACCCAACTCTTCAAAAAATGATGGCTGTGAAGATCGGATGTTTTGGTGGTGAGGCAGCTAGATACCAGTTCTTGTCAGAAATAGTATGTAAACAGTAAAGCACTTTTTTTCTTTTTTTTTAGTTTTTATTATGGAGTGATTGTTTACATGGGAGAACATCGGTTTTACACTTACCATTTCATTGCAGTGATTACAGTCTCCTCCATGCATCATTATTCAACAGTATTTGCTTTGGGGGTATTTTGGGTGTTTGGTTTTGTTTTATTTATTTATTTATTTATTTATTTGAGGAGGAGATGCACACAAAACCACTCAGGAATATATAATCATTTAAGCAACCAAAGTGCACATTCTGTAAGCCTGCCTTCTGGCTGCCAGCACACAGCTTTTCTCTTTCCCTGAGTCTAGAGTCCTCAGCTGTTCCCTCTCTCCATGTCCTCACCTCTGCCTCCATCTCTGGTGTTGCTGCTTCTCTGGATAGAGTCCCACATTCCTCTCATGCTCTTCTCCCTTGATGATCCTAAGGTCCTCTGTTCCTGGAATGTAAGGTTAACTACCCACCCACCCCCGTTTGTTACAAAACTTCTACCTTTACAACTGTGACCCTCGTAATTAGTCATGATACCAATTACTCACTATTGAATCATAAGAATCTTATCCCCATCTTCTTTCACCAGACCTGTCTAGAGAAGATGAAAACTATTCATAAAGTACTTAGAGAAGATGAAAACTATTCATAAAGTACTTTAGAAAGTGAAGATTATAAACCGATCTTACTTTATGTTTTAATCATACTGTTGTTATGTGCTGTTGAGTCCGATCCAACTCATGGCGACCCTGTATAGGGTTTCTAAGGAGCCGCTGGTGGGTTTGAACTGCTGACCTTGTAGTTCAAACTGACATTGAGGTCCAATGTTTATCCTACAGTGCTACACCAGGACTTCTCATACATACATAGCACACAGAAAGCCAGGTCTCAGACCCCAATTAGCTGAGCTACACAGTCTATATTACACATCTTCTCCAAGATGGTGTCCTCTCTGCTTCAGAGACAGGGTCCAGTTCTGAGTTACTATCAGTCTCTTACCTTTCACTTCCCAAGAGAACCCTGTGAATTAGCAACTCTTCTATCCTTCAGTTCATAGCGCCTGTCTCCAGCCCCTTCTTCTCTTGTTCTCTCCTTTCCCCTCCTTCGAAATTATGAGTTTAAATCCCCCACTTTGACACTTAGTAGCCATTTACCTAGAGTGAGACACTTCACTTTGGTGTGCATCTAACTTTTATCTCTTAAAGTGAAACTCATCACTATAAGAACTGGCCCCTGAATCCTAGATACTAAACTTTGAGTCCCAAAGAGCCTTCTGTAAAATGAAGCTGATCACAGGATGGGACCCTGTATTTCATGTATCTGAGACTCTGGTGTCCAGGTGTTGTTGTTGTTGTTAAGTGCCGTCGAGTCAGTTCCGACCCATAGCAACCCTGTACAGGGTTTCCGAGGCTGTAAATCTTTATGGGAGCAGAAAGCCTCCTCTTTCTCCCGCAGAGCAGCTGCCAGTTTTGAACTGCTGACCTTAAGGTTTGCAGCCTGATTTGTAACCACTACACTACCAGAGCAAGGTGTCCAAGTATACTTCCATAAAAATGAACCTCATCAGGAGAGACTCACAAGAATGCCCAAACTAGCAGATAGTACCCATTTGACCTAGCTTCGATGGCTTGATGACCAGAACTTGACTAAAGGAAGATAAATGTGATACAGGAAGCAAGTGTACATTGCTACAATTTTATGAACTTGACCTATACTTATGGATGTTGTTGTTGAGTGCTGTCGAGTCGATTCTGACACATAGCAGCCCTGTAAAGGGTTGTAAAGGAGCAGCTGGTGAGCTTTAACCACCAACCTTGCAGTTCAAATGACTGCAGTCTGACACATTAGTCCACAATGCCACACCAAGAGGGAGGAGGAGTCTTCACATCAAGGATCAAGTCTATCCCTTTGGTATAACAGGGTCGATAGGAATGGGCAACTTAGACATTTAGACATATCTAAAATGGAGAGCGGGGGTGGGAGGTGTGCTATAAAGGCACAAATTCGCTGGATTATAAGTTTTCAAAAGGGAGTTTAGTTTCAGAGTGAGTAAGCAGGGGAAGGAGATAGAATCCCCACTAAATAGTTTTCATCTTGTCTAGATGGGTCAGGTAAAAGGAAATGGGGATAGGATTCTTTGATTCAATAGTGAGCAAATTTTATTCATGACTAATTATGATGATCACAACTGTAAAGGTAGAAGTTTTGTAACATAAAGGGATGAGTAGTTAATCTTACATTCCAGGAACAGAGGACCTTAGGATCATCAAGAGAGAAGAGCATGAATAGAACATAAAACTCTAGCCAGAGAAGCTGCGATACCAGAGATGGAGGCAGAGATGAGGACATGGAGAGATAGAGCAGCTGAGAACTCGAGACTCATGGAAAGAGAAAAGCTGTGTGCTGGTGGCCAGGAGGCTGGCTTGTAGAATGTGCCCTTTGGTTGTTTAAATAATCTTCAGCAACATCTTACTTGCATGATACTATTTGATGATTTTACATTCTGTTGGTCACCTCTCTTTGGAATGAGTGCAAATATGGATGTCTTCCATTGTGTTGGTCAAATAGCGGTCTTCCAAATTTTGGGGGATATATGTGAGTGCCTCAATTACTACATCAGTTTGTTGGAATATTTCAATTTGTATTCCATCAATTCCTGGAGTCTCATTTCACCAATGCCGTCAGTGCAGGTCAAACCTCTTCCTTTGTACCATTGATTATTGATCATACTGCTCCTCTTGAAATAGTTGAACATCAAACTTTTCTTTTGGGTACAGCAATTGTGTATGCCTTCCACCTTCTTTTTGATGCTTCCTGCATCATTCAATATTTTGCGATGTTGTTATTGTTTTTAAGCGCTGTCAACTCAGTTTTACCTCAGAGTATATTTATGCCATGTATCGCAGCTCTTAAGTTTGTCCCTATTTTTCCCACTGATGCTCTTTATAGATCTAGGTTTTAATCCACAATAAATTCATTTTTT
>NW_006408927.1:1571607-1572323 GCF_000296735.1 Chrysochloris asiatica | reverse complement strand
ACGTGCCCAGTGAAGGAGGCTTCCTGCAGAGCCTCTGCATTACATAAGACTATAGGTGGAAGCCTGAACCACATCCAGATCTTCAGAGATGGGAAGTTTTCCACTTGAAAGGATGAACAGACCAGCCTGGAGCAGCTAGAAGAACAGAAGATACTTCTTGAAAGAAAGGCCTACAGGAAAAGTACAAAACAATAAGGGCAGTCCAACTGTTACCACAAGAACAAGCAAGTTGCTTGCCCAGGAGACATCCAGGCAAGTGGTCGGGTCCTCTCAGTGCAAATCCTCCTCCAAGACAAAGACACAAGGGAAATACACACTCTGATTGGCAACCACACAAGTCACCCATTAGGTGAAGTGAGGGAAGATCATCAATGAAGCAGCGAGATAAGCCCTGCATCGTTCAGCAGACTACTGTGAACCTGGGTGGAGACCTGGTCGGCCAGCAGCGTGGCAAGACCTGGGGACTCATGGGCTCAGAGTCAATGACATAGCCACAGAGGACTAGAGTAGAAAGCAAAGCATCCAGCTGATAAGAGGAGGGTGGACAGACGCAAGAACACCCACACTTGCAGATGATACCCACTTGACCTGGCTTCAATGACTGGATGAACAGAACTCAATCCGAAGAAGAAAGAAGAGGAAAAAAGCATCATCTGATACAATTTGATAAACTTGACCTACACCTATAAATGCAGTAGCTCAAAAGAGGAAACAAA
>NW_006408927.1:1567911-1568927 GCF_000296735.1 Chrysochloris asiatica | reverse complement strand
AAACCTATTAGACACTATGAAAACCTATTAGACACCATGAAAATCTATTAGACACTATGAAAACCTATTAGACACTATGAAAACCTATTAGACACTATGAAAACCTATTAGACACTATGAAAACCTATTAGACACTATGAAAATCTATTAGACACTATGAAAACCTATTAGACACTATGAAAACCTATTAGACACCATGAAAAATCTTGAAAGAATGAGTTGCTGGGCCTAGGGGCTCAAGACCATAGTCTCAGGTGCACTATGGTCCATTGGCATAACATAGTCCACAAAGACAATGCACTATATCATTCTATATTTATGAGTAACAACTGGGGTCTTTAAATCTCATGAGTGGACATGTTATTGCTCTCTCCCTGTCTGGAGAAAAGAAGAGTGATGAAAACTGGAGACACTTGAAGTCTACTAGTCCAACAGATTAATGGAACATGTGAACCTCAGTCTCTATGATAGGACCAGAACTTGATGGTGCCGGGATACCACTATGCTATCTAGAAAGTCCTAGATAGAGTGGTAGCAATTGTGGAACAAAACTCAAAATTATTTTAAAAGTCAATTTTAAAAAAGACCAGGCTTATTGGTCAGAAAGATGTCAGAGAAACCTCAGGCTCTGGCCCTCACTCTTAGGGTCTGGAACTGAATTCACCTTATGGCTCAATTTTTAGCCAAGTAAGTAGATAAGTATATAGGGGGGACAACACCACTTGTAAGGTATGCTCACCATGGAATGGTCAACCATTCAAAATCAAAAGGGAAGAGTTTACCTAATGACAAAATTCAAAAAGGTTGGGAAAGAAGGTAGAATGGAAACAAGAATTACCAGGAGGAAGTATGATAACTGAGGTTTCATGGAGAAGATTACAATCATTTAAATGAAACAAAGTATATGATTGGTTGAATGTAAAACTGATGATCTGCTCTGTAAACTTTCACTTAGTTCACAATAAAAAGTTGTTTAAATTTTTGTAAGGAACATCATACATGAAGCAAACATCTTT
>NW_006408927.1:1558178-1565272 GCF_000296735.1 Chrysochloris asiatica | reverse complement strand
GATCAGAACACAACTAGAGGATGATAAAACAATTTGTTTTTTTAATAAAGGAAACAAGTGTAAATTGCTACAATTTTATGAACTTGACCTATACTTATGGATGCAGTAGCTCAAAATAACAACTGAGAGGGAAGGAGTCTTCACATCAAGGATCATGCCTATCCCCTCAGTACACAGGGTTGACAGGGACGGGCAACTTAGACATTGTTGTTGTTGTAAAGTGCTGTCGAGTCAATTCCGACACATTGTAACCCCATAAGGGTTTCTGAGGAGCAGCTGGTGAGCTTGAACCACCAACCTTGTACTTAAAAAGGCTTTGCAGTCTGATGCATGAACCCACAACGCCACACCAGGACTCCAACTTAGACACTGGCTACCTAAAATTGAGGGGTTGTTGTTGTTGTTGTCAGGTGCCATCAAGTTGGAACCGACTCACAGCGACCCCATGCACAGCAGAACGAAACAATGTCCGATCCTGGGCCAACCTCACTACCGCTGCCACACTTGATGCCATCAATGATGCCACCTGGCCAATCCATCTCGTTAGGGGTCTTCCTCTTTTTCTCTGACCCTCCACCTTACCCAGCATGACATCCTTCTCCAGCGACTGTTCCCTCTGGACAACATGTCCAAAGTATGAGAGACGAAGCTTAGCCATCTTGGCCTCCAAGGAGCACTCTGGCTGCATTTCTTCCAAAAGAGATCTATTGGTTCTTTCAGCAGTTCATGGCACTTTCAGTATTCTCCTCCAACACCACAACTCAAAGGCATCAATTCTTCTATGATCTTCTTTATTCACTGTGCAGCTCTCGCATCCATATGAGGTTATTGAAAATACCATGGCTTGGGTCAGGCGCACCTTAGTCCTCAAGCTGACATCTCTGCTCTTCAATACTTTAAAAAGTTCCTGTGCAGCAGATTTGCCCAATGCAATACGTCATCTGATCTCTTGACTGCTGCTTCCGTGAGTGTTGATAGTTGATCCAAGAAGAATGAAATCCTTGACAAAATTGAGGGGTAGGGGGCCTGTAAAGGCACAAAGTGACTGGCTCACAAGTTTTCAGGAGAGAGTTTCATTTCAGAGTGTGTGGGAGAAGGTAGAATGCCCACTGAATAGTGTTCATCCTATCTAGACAGGTCTGATGAAAGGAGATGGAGATAAGATTCTTATGATTTAATAGTGAGTAACTGTTATTATGTGCCTTGGAGTCGGTTCCAACTCATAGCCATCCTGTACAGGGTTTCCGAGGCTATAAATCTTTATGGGAGCAGAAAGCCTCATCTTTCTCCCATGGAACAGCTGGTAGTTTCAAACTGCTGACCTTGCAGTTCACAGCCCATTTTGTAACCACTATGTTACAAGAGCTTCTTAAGCAAATCTGCTGCACAAGACATTTTTAAAGTGTTGAAGAGCAAAGATGTCCACTTGAGGACTAAGGTGTGCCTGATCCAAGCCATGGTATTTTCAATAACCTCACATGCATGTGAAATCTGGACAGTGAATAAGGAAGACTGTAGAAGAATTGATGCCTTTGAGTTATGGTGTTAGAGGAGAATATTGAAAGTGCCATGGACTGCCAAAAGAACCAACAGATCTGTGTTGGAGAAGTGCAGCCAGAGTGCTCCTTAGAGGCCAAGATGGCCAGACTTTGTCTCTCATACTTTGGACATATTGTCAGGAGGGACCAGTCACTGGAGAAGGAGATCATGTTTGGTAGGGTGGAGGGTCAGAGAAAAAGAGGAAGACCCCCCCAGCGAGATGGAGATGAGATTCAGAAGAGTGAGGAAAGAAGGAAGAATGGAAACAAGAAACACAGGGAGATGATATTACATTGAGGGGTTTGCAATTGAGATCAAATGAAGTATATGACTTGTTAAGTGTAAAACGGATTATTCACTCATTCACAATGACAAGTTGTTTGTTTTTTAAAGTAAACAACACAATCTTGAGACATCTGAAAAAAAAAAAAAAAAGTTTCTAGGCTATGTAATTCACCTTCAAATTTTTTCAAAATGTTGTAGGAAAAATTACCAAAATATTTACTGAAGAACATCCACATATAAGTAGGCCTGTGCAGTTCACCTACTGTACCTCTAAATTACCTGTAATAACAATGTACACTATGCTTCTTGTCTACAGAAATAGAGCAGTTTGTAAATAGGATCTGATAGCTTTTAATACCTGTTCTGATAAATAAATGTAAGGTAGTCTGTGAGGCAATAAGTAAGCACTGACACATGGACATTAGTTGTATATTTGGATTTTGCCGTGAGGCTTGAAGAATGGAACAAGGATCCATGCCACTCATCATCTTAGACTAAGTGCTATGTGTCTGGGGTCATTAGAGTACCGCTGAATCTCATTTTAGTAGTGATGAAGTCAGCTACCTAAGATGTAAAGCCTCTTCCTGTCTAGGCTGGGAGAATATGCACACTTCCTGCCATCATCTGTAGTGTGTGAGCCACTAAACAAATTGTGAGTGGAGACGATCACATGCATGGGTATTATTAAATACTGAGGGCCTGCAGTGTAAGTCTGAGGTTGAAGTGAACACAAAAATTTATGGTGTCTGGAAAGACAGAAGAAAGAATTTGTAGGTCAAAATAAGATTTTGGAATGATCCCTACATTATCAGCATTGGTAAGGCATTGTGAGAGTGTGGAATGTAGATTAGGGTTCCTGGGGTCGTACTGCATATCCAACAAGTACGGCCTATTTAGAAGTCTCAAGAGACTAGACCTAGGAGATTTGTTACAGGAATGTGTACAATCTCTTAGTTTACCCAGTATTGACACAAGGACACCTGAGAGGTTTGGAAAGGAAGAAAATGACTAATCAACACATCTGAGATAAAAGAAGTATTGTCTGATTCTTCCCTGAGGGAGCATTTACTATCCTTGGGGTTCCCTTTCAAGGTGGTTAAAGTAACCATGTCTTCCCCTAATTAGTCCAGCAGAAGGTATTCACACACTAACCACAATCCTGACAGGGGTACTGAGGTAGTGCATGAGCTACTGTGACTGTTCAAAGGTCAACACTAGTTGTTTATCCTTTCCTTAGAGAATTACGGTCTCGGGTTGTTGAAAGGCAACACGGTATGTTGGATTCATCTCCTCTTGAGGAACCTTTGCTGAAGGAAAAAAAAAAAAAAAAAAGAATGCCCATTGACTGTTCTTGTAGCATTATCAAAATGTTATAGAGTATAAACACATGATTTGACATTTTAATGAGTTCATAAAAACAAAAGAGAGAGGAAGTCTGCTTTGAAATATCCACCAAATGAGTGCGTCCTCACACTTACCTCCCTGTAATACCTTATATTAAAAATAAAATCCAAGGAAGAAAAAAGCAATTAGCAACAGTAAGAAGGACGGTTTATTCACTTCATGTCCCTTCATGTGACAAGGATCGTATGTTCCAGGCATGTTAACACAGAGGACATAGCATGATTGATGTGGAAGACAGGAACCACTCTATGTCTAATGGAATTCTCAGTTCTGTAGAGTACACAGGCCAAAGAGCAAAGGCCTTCAGGAGACAGAGGGACTGAAATTGGTCAAAGGGAAGAGTTTGGGCCTCAGGCGACAAACCTAAAACAGAACAAACTGAAGTTCTCTAAGATTAATTTAAAAAAACAACAACACTGTGGGCTATGCTAGGCATGTCTTAATTTTGACACAAAGGAGGTTCGTGGGTGTCATGAATAATCTGTCAGGCGCAGCAGGAGAAAGTGAGACTATCTCAAAAATGTCAGAAAACAAATCAAACAATGCTCACAAGTCCCAGAAAACAAACTGCATGACTCAACACAGGGCCACACAAGAGACTGTAGGCAAGCCAAGGTAACAGCAAGTTGGAACTTCAGGAAAGAGCATTTTAGTCAATTTTAAAGTTATACTAATGGAAAATGTAAACCCAAAACTTAAACACACCCACTCCATATGTTGAAATTGTCCAGGAAAAAAAGAACACTTTAATTTTAGATTACAATTCAAGACTGGGAGAGTAGTTGAAAACTTTAGGGATTCATTACCACTTCTAAGCATAGCTACATAGGAGGACCAGGCCCTAGATTACCGAACCATACTCCTCGTCACACATCTCAGTCTTAAGGCCAAAGCACTCCTAAATTGGGGGGCGGGGAGGTCTGGAGACCACACAAAGGACCCAGCTAGACTTACTGCCCCCAGCATCATTGTTTTGGTGACATCGAGAGCATTGAGCCCCACCCAGAACCCCATAAACAGAATCAGGGCCTTCCTCTTTTTCCAATTCTTTTTACCCCATCACACCATGTAAGAGCTGGACTTGTAGTCCTAAAACTACAAGAACTGCCGTGTCTGGTGGAAGCCAAGATGGCTCTGGTGGGTCTGGACCTCAGCCTCCTCTGGTGTCTTCAGTTCTGGTCAGGTGATCTGTCAGGAGCACGGTGGTGACTACTGATGTTAATGCCCCCTAGTTCCACTTCTGTGATTATAAAAGGGGCTTTTAAGAAATTCATGCAAAAAGTCCAGTACTTTTTTTTTTTTAATGTTTTATTGTGAATTATGTGATAGTTTTCATGGGAGAACATTAGTTTTACATTCATCCTATCGTATATCATTTCATTGCTATGGTTACAATACCCTCCATGTATCATCAACCCGGTTGTCAGCACACAGCCCCTCTCCCTCTCTGTGTCTAAAGTCCCCATCTCTCCACGTCATCGTCTCTGCCTCCATCTCAGGCATCACTGCTTCTCTGGATAGGTCCCGCTCTCCGCTCTTCTCCACTGATGGTCCCAGGGGCCTCCGCTCCTAGGCTGAAAAGTTAATCACTCCCCTCCTTGCTACAAAACATCTACCTTTACATTTCCAACCCTCACAATCAGTCCTGATAAAAAAATTATTCACTATTGTATCACAAGAGACCCAGCCACATTTCATTTCATCAGCCACAACTAGACAGATTGGGTACTACTCAGTGGAGATTCTACCTTCCTTCATGCCCTCTGAATCTAAGTTCCCTCTTGAAAGCTTGTGAGCCAGTCACTTCTTGCCTTTGTAGGCCCCCTTTTTTGGTAGCCAATGTCTATTACCTTTTAATTCCATTTTTCCAAAAAGTTTTTTAAGCTCCCTGATAAAAACGTTATTGAAAGCACATAAGCCTTGAAAACCCACTTATGTGTAGAGGCCCAGTGATAGGAGAGCAGGCCTTACGATCCTCCTAGGGCTCAGTCCCACCTTTTTACACCTGACTGAGGAACCACAGGCCCAAAGCCCACAGCTGATACCCCAACAATTCTTACCTAGCCTCAATCTTTAATTGTAAGGCTACCTGGAATTAGGAGCTCTGGTAGCATAGTGCTTACGAGTCAGACTGCTAACCTCAAGGTCAGAAGTTCGAAACTACCAGCCGTTCCACAGGAAAAAGATGAGGCTTTCTGCTCCCATAAAGATCTACAGCCTTGGAAACCCTATGCAGGGTCGCTATGAGTTGAACTCAACTCCACAGCACATAACCACCACCACCACCTGGAGTTACAACACCCAAAGGGAAGAACACACCCACCATTTCTCAAGCTGAAGGAACTGAGGAAAAAATGTAAGCCTCAACTTGCAGTATTGAAGGATTCTCTGGGCAAATTATTGAATGATGCAGAAAGCATCAAAAGAAGATGGAAGGAGTACACACTGTACCAAAAGGAAATGGTTGACATTCAACCATTTCAAGAGTTAGCATATGATCAAGAACCAATGAAGGAAGAAGTCCAAGGAGAACTGAAGGCATTGGCAAAAAAAAAAAAAACAAAAAACAAGGCACCAGGAATTGATGGACTTACAGATTGAAATCTTTCAAGAAAGTGAGACAGCACTGGAGGCACTCACTCATCTCTGCCAAGAAATTTGGAAGACAGATACCTGGTCAACTGACTGGAAGAGATTCATAGTTGTGCCCATTCCAAAGAGAGGTGACCCAGCAGAATACGGAAATCATCAGAGAATACCATTGACAGCCCATGCGAGTAAACTTTTATTGAAGGTCATACAGAAACAGCTGCTGGCTCCAGCCGTCTTCTTGGTCCAGTGTTTATCCTACAGTGACACACCAGGACTCTAAGGAGGTTCCAATCTGACACAAAGTGACTAATGGACCTAGAAAAGTGGCATGGCCTGAGGGTGGACCTAACTTCTTCTAACAACACCATGAATATCAACAGTCCAAGGCTGATCCCTACAACCTTTACCGTTTCTGACACCAACTGTCCCTCCCAAAGCACTGCCTACTGCTTTACTCGGTCTGATAATTCCTTACAATGAACACACAGAATCGTTTACAATTCAGGCTCAGACATGACGCAGGCTAAAGTTCTTGGATCAGGACGGCCTCTTCTCAGCAGTGCCAGGAGGAAAGTCTCTCTCTGTCCCTAAGCCCGTGGGACCGGCCCCAGGTCTGGTCAAAGAATCTAACCCTGACACACACATCATTTTTAACCATCCATTATCCCCTTATTCTGTTCAAACAACTGCCTCTTGGTCTATGTACAGGTTCCACATAAGCACAGTTAAGTGTTCTGTGATTTCCATTCTGCACAATGCTATCCATTAATTTAACATGATCCACGCAGTCCAACGCCTTTACATAGTCAATAAAACACAGGTAAACATCTATTATTCTCTGCTTTCCCAAAATCCATCAGATATGACTTCCTTTTTAAATTTTTTTTCCTGACAATAATTCAGAAATGATTGCAGCAGTACATGAACAGCTAGAAATTCATGGCAGATTCAGAAGAGGATCATTTTCATAAGCCCCAGAAATATCCATTACTAGGAATATACCCAAAAGGAAAGCAAAGGTGCAAACAGGCACTTTTACACCAATGTTCACTGTTGTTGATGTTAAAGTTCCATCACATAGGTTCCAGCTCATAGCGACCCTGTATAGGCCTTCTAAGGGCAGCTGGTGGGTTTGAACTGTCAACCTTGATAAGTAATCCAGTGCTTATCCTACTGCGTCACACCAGGACTCCATGTTTATTGTAACACTATTCATAATAGCCAAAAAGTGGGAACAACACAAACATCTCCAGACAGCTGTACGGATATAGTAT
>NW_006408927.1:1548291-1550198 GCF_000296735.1 Chrysochloris asiatica | reverse complement strand
ACTGACATATAAGGACGTGCTCCAGAACGTTCAGCAAGGTTTCAGGTTGGAGCGTAGCATAAAACAGACCCCAGGAAACTCTAGCGAGAAAGCAAGTTTTCCCTTGTTCAAGAGTTACAGATTTTCTTAGCGGTTTGTTCAAAAGAAAGAAAAAACGCATGCAAAAGTTCTTGCCTACCTGGGATGATTCACTGCTATCTCTTGAAGCTCCAATAATTTTACTTCTTCATGCACACAGTTAACTACCCTGAAGAAGATTCCAGAAGCTTTCAGTGGGAGGGTGGTGTGGGCGCTTTGCCATCTCTTGAAGCTCTTGTGCTTAGAAATAAGCATTGGCCTGGGAGGTTACAAAATGAATACATTCTGTAGTTTGGTTTATTTTTAATGAGCCACCATTGTGGGCCCAGGGCGTGGGAGATGTTCATAGATTGTTGCTGTTCTGACGCCCACAAACCGATGGAAATAAACATTCTAGGTAGGTCATCTTGCCAGATACACAGTGGAGCGCGCTGGAAATGTTTGGTCTTCCCCCTCCCCTAAAACGATGTTCTGGGGAGATACAGAACTGAGTTGTGCGCATGTCTGGACATTTGTGTTACTTATATATGGCTGTGCGACATATCACCCTAAACTTAGTGACGTCAAGCACCAGTCCACATTTATTTCTGGGGGTCAGGAATTGGCTCTGGCTCAGGACCTTCCATGAGGCTGCAGGCAAGATGGCAGCTGGGGCAGCAGCATCTGAAGGCTTGGTGGGGACTGAAGGAGCCGCTTCCAAGGTGACTCCCTCACAGGATTGCTGACTGAGGGCCTCCGTTCCTCACGGCTCCTGAGAGCTGCTTGAGTCTCCTCACAACGTGGTGACTGCCTTCCCCCAGAGACAGTGTGTGACTCAAGGGAGAGGAAGGAAGGCCTTTTCTGACCTGGTCTCAGAACCCACACACCATAACTTCCAACACCCCATTGATTACACCGGACGGGAGCTTCTGACAATTGTAACCAAAAGATCATGAAGCCATCAACTGAGAGACTAACAAAATGTGACCCATCCATGCAATAGAATATTGCTGTTGTTAAGTGTCCAGTCAGTTCCAACCCACAGAGACTCTGTATAGGGTTTCCAAGGAGCAGCTGGTGAGCTTGAACCACCAACATTGCAGTTCAAATGGCTTTGTAGTCTGGCGCATTAACTCATAGCACCATACCAGGACTCCAATGGAATATTGTTGTTGTTGTTAAGTGCCGTCGAGTCGGTTCCAAGCCATAGCGACCCTGTATTAGGTTTCCAAGGAGCAGCTGGTGAGCTTGAACCACCAATGGAATATTTACTCAGCCATAAAAAGGAATGAAGTCCTATACTCATGGAGGTAGTAACTCTAAATACTAACAGAGAGGGAAGGAGTCTTCACATCAAGTATCATTGCTATCCCCTCTGTACACAAGGCAGATAGGGATGGGCAACTTAGACACTGGCTACCTAAAATGAGGGGGCGATAAAGGCACAAAGTGACTGGCTTACAAGTTTTCAAGAGGAAATTTAGTTTAAGAGTGTGTGGAGGAAGATACAGTCTAGATGGGTCTGGTAAAAAGAGATGGGGATAAGATTCTTATGATTCAATAGTGAATAATCATTATCATGACTAATTGAGACTGTCACAATTGTAAAGGTAGAAATTTTGTAACAAAAACAAGGGAGTGATTAATCTTACAGTCTAGAAACAGAGGACCCTAGGACCACCTAAGGAGAAGAGCACAAGCAGAATGTGGGACCCTATCCAGAGAAGCAGTGACATCAGAGATGGAGGCAGAGATGGGGACATGGAGAGAGAGAGCAGCTGAGGACTCTAGATTCACGGGAAGAGAGGGACTAAGAGCTGGTGGCCAGGAGGCAGACTTGCAGAATGTGC
>NW_006408927.1:1540172-1548191 GCF_000296735.1 Chrysochloris asiatica | reverse complement strand
GACTCGACGGCACTTAACAACAACAACAACAACATAGCAAACCACACAATTCTGACTTGATAGTGGTCCCACAGCTCAGAGGAGAACTGTCCATAGCGTGTCCAGGGCTGTAATGTCTATGGAAGCAGACTGCCACAACTTTCTCCTGCATAGCAGCTAGTGGGTTCAAAACTACCAAACTACTGGGTGGCAGTCAAGTGTTTACCCACTGAATCAACAGAGCTCCTATTAATCTGTCATAAAGAGAAATGAAGTTCTCATAAATGCTACTACATAGATGACCCCTGCAACACTTTTACTAACCAGAATGGAGAAACAATTAGAATGTATTCAGTACCACTGAACAACTTATGTACAAACTACTGTGTAAACTTTCACCAAAGAAACTATAAAACATTTATAACAAAACACAATGGATATGAAATAAGTGAGACTCAAAAGGACACATACTGAACAATCCCACACATGAAACATCTCAAACAGACAAAAATATATGGTAACCAAAGTTGATCACTGATCGCCAGAGGTGAATGAGGGGAGGTGAGAATGAATGTCTAAGAGATGCCACTTTTGTGCTGAGGGTGACGGAGAACTGGAAAAGTGACGGTGGTGGGGCTTGCACAAGTGTCAGAAAGGAGCCAACAAGTAAAAAGACTAAACTGGAAGTCATAGGAGAATCTGAAACTTGCTCTCCAGTGTAGAGATGATAAAGCAAACAGAAGAAATGTGGAGGTACACGAGCTGAACAGAAAACTTCATAGGGAAGTCGAGAAAACAAACTCAAATAGTGTAACAAAATGTACAAAGATCTGGAATTAGAAAACCAAAAGGGAAGAACATGCTCAGCAGTTCTCAAGCTGAAAGACCTGAAGAAAAAACTCATGACTCAACTTACCACACTGAAGGATTCTACGGGCAAAATACTGAGTAATGTAGAAAGGATCAAAAGAAGATGGAAGGTATATAGAATCACTGTACCAAAAAGAAATAGCCGATGTTCAACCAGGTCAAGAGGTAGAATGTGACTAAGAACCAAGGGTCCTAAAGAAAGGAGTCGTTTACAAAGACCAAAGCTCCAGGAACGGATGGAAAACAGACTGAAACCTTTCCACAAACTGATGCAGCACTGGAGGCGCTCACTCATCTCGGCCAAGAAATCTGAAAGACAGGTACGAGGCCAGTTGATTGGAAGAGATAGGTATCTGTGCCCATTACAAAGAGAGATGACCCAACAGTACGCAGAACTCATGAAGATAAAAACGGTTGCAACAGTACACTGACAGGGAAGTAGTCAGCTTCAGAGGTTTAAGCCAGATCCAGACCAGGATGGGTAAGGGAAGCTAGCACTGCTGAGGTCAGATGGATGCCGGCTACAGGCAGTCAATACCAGAGAGATGTTTACTCGTGCTTTACTGATTATGCAAAAGATTCTGCCTATAGGGATCATGGGTATTCAGAACACTTAGCTGTGCTCAGGAGGAACGTGGACGTACACGAACAGCCATTGGAACATACCAAGGGGACACCGAATGGTTGGAAATCAGGAAGGGTCTGCTCCCAGCGTTATGTTTTCACCAAACTTCCTCAATCTGTACGCTGAGGAAATAATTGAGAAGCTGAATTATATGAAGAACGTGACATCAAGATTGGAGGAAGGCTCATTAACAACCCATGATATGCAAAGTGGGTTTGAACCGCGAAGTCAGGGGTTCAACCCCGCCCTTCGGTCCTCGGAAACCCTATACAGGGTCAACTATGAATCGGAACCGACTTAACGGCACTTACCAACAATATCTTAAAACTTAACTCACAAGGTCTCTATAAAATGCATTGAAATAGGGCCTTTTCTCCCCTACTGACACTGGGATGGATGCTCCCCTAAACGGACGGGTTAGTTCTAAGTCCTGTTTCTTCATTCTTCCGACGTCTGCCGTGGGGGCAGCCACTCCCCACACGCTCCCTTGTTGTATGGCCAGCAATGCTGACCACTGGAACTGTTGGACGCACAGGACGCAGCGAGCCTGAGAGCGCGGGCACTGAGGGGTCACACAAAGCTCACCAGCCGCTCCTCGGAGCCCTAGACACAGTCGCTATGGGTCGGAACCGACTGCACAGCCCATCGACGACGCTGCAGAAAGCGAGGGCCGAGCTGGAGGGCGTGAGCAACGTCCACCTGGAACCGACCCGAGCAGGACACGACCTGCGGAGACTAACCCTCAGAATGGAGCTGCTGGTCACGGTGCGAACGTCCGCTTCCGGTTCCGGGTCACACCGCGCTAAGTGGGAGTGGGAGTGAGGCCCTAGCGGCGCCACCCGGTGATCGCGGGGATTCGGGAGATTTCCCTGGCATTTGGGATCTGTGTGAACCGCAAGGTCTGTGGTTCAAACTCGCCACTCCTTGGAAACCCTACAGAGGGTCACGAAGAGTCGGAACGGACTTAACAACAAGAATAGAGTCCTGCTGGCCGACTCCTTGTGTGGCTTATTGGATAAGAACGGAACTGCGATCCCAAGGTCAGTGGTTCAAGCCCACCAGCTGCTCCTCTGAAACCCTAGACAGGGTCACTGTAAGTCAGACCCTACTTAACGGCACTTAACAATAACAACAGCAAACATACAATGAGATGAATTTTCACATCTGCATTGTTGTTATTGTTGTTATATGCCGTGGAGTCGGTTCCGACTCAAAGCGACCCTGTACAGGGTTTCCGAGGCTATAAATCTTTACGGGAGCAGATAGCCTCATTTCTCTCGCGTAACAGCTGGTGGTTTTGAACCGCTGACCCTGAGGTTAGCAGCCCGACTCGTAACCACTACGCTATCACATCTGCATCTACACTCATATATTATCAGGAAGGACCAGCCGAGCCCCTGGAGGAGATCATGTTTGGTAAAGTGTAGGCTCCCAGAAAAAGAGGACGACCCCAGGGAGATGGATTGGCCCTGAGGCCGCCCCCGGGGGCTCAGACTATCAGTGATTGTGAGGTTGGCCCAGGACCGGCAGTGTTTCATTCTAGGAATCGGTACCAACTCGATGGCACCTGACAACAACAACCTCTGACATCAAGTTAGGGAACTTCCCAAGCACCCCAGAAGACTCTGATTGCCCTATTGCAAATTTTATATTCACTCTGGTAGTAACGACCAATGTGAAGCCATTCATCTTCACTTCGTCATTCCCGTCATAGTAGATTATATGATAATCCTGGTGTGGCGCTGTTGGTTAATGTGCTAGACTGCAACGTCCCCTTGAACTGAGAGGCCTACGGTTCAAGCCCACCAGCTGCTCCTCAGAAACCCTATACAGGGTCGCTATGGGTCTGAATCCAACTCGACGACACTTAGCAACAACAACAACATACCAGTCCATTTCGGCTCACCAGTGCCTTGAATATTGATTTTTACACGTTCCAATTCATTTTCCATTCAACTTCCAATTTTCCTAGATTCATACTTTGAACATTCCACCTTGCAAGTATTCATGTATACTTACAGCTGTTTCTTCACAATTTGAGTCATGGAGTCCTGGTGTGGCGCTGTGGGCTAATGCCTCAGACTGCAAAGTCGTTTGAACTGCAAGGTGGGTGGTTCAAGCTCACCAGCTGCTCCTCGGAAACCCTATACAGGGTCACTATGGGTCAGAATCGACTCGACAGCACTTAACAACAACATCAACAAACTTAGGTCCCTAAAACTTTCCTTAACCCACTTCATTAAGTTGACTCTGCTTTGAGGAATCAGACTTCCCAAGTCAATTCTGAGTGCCCTCCAAATTCAGGGACTCATCTTCCAGCACCTTATCGGGCAATAGTCATAAGATTTTTTTGTGACCAATTTTTGCTGAAGACTGCCATGCCTTTCTTCCTAGTCTTAGTCTGGAAGTTCTGATAAAACCTGTCCACCATAGGTCACCCTGCTAGTATTGGACATATGGGTGGCATATCTTTCAGCATCACAGCAACATGCAAGCCACCCCAGTACAACAAACTGACAGACAAAGGGTGACAGACTGACAGGAACTCTCAAGATCTATCTGCAATACAGTGTAATCAGTGGTAGGATATTACCCATGCACCTACAAGGAAGAACCACTTACTATGACAGTATTCCATTTAATGCACCACTGCTAATGCCAAATATGAAGCGAATGCAGCTTTTATCAACTTATGCACTCTGAAATTGATCAAACATGTAATCAAGATGTATTGTTAATTTCTGGTGATTGGCATGTGAAAGTTGGAAACCAAAAAGAAGGGTCAGTGTTCGGAAAATCTGACCTCCATGATAGAAATGATGCCAGAGATTGGATGAGAGACCTTTTTTTTTTTTTTTTAATGATAGACTTTTGCCAGACCAGTGACCTATTCATTGAAAAGACCTTTTTTATAACAACATAAATGGTGACTTCACATGTGGAAGTTGCTGGATGAGACATAGCAGAATCAAATCGACTACATTTGTTAAAGAGACAAAGGAGAAGCTCATTATCAGTAACCAGAACACGGCCAGGGCCAACTGCAGACTAGCTCAGTTGTTCATATTCGAATTCAAATTAAAGCTGAAGAAAGTACAAACAAGTCCATGAAAGCCAAACTACAACCATGACTATGTTCCATCTGAATTTAGAAACGAGCTCAATAACTAATTTGATGCATTCACCACTAATGACTGAAGACCAGAGGAGTTGTAGGATGACAGCAGGGCATTACACATAAAGAAAACGAAAGGCTGCTGGAAATACAGGAAAGAAAGAAAAGACCAAAATGGATGTTAAAAACATTCTGAAACTTGCTCTTGAACTTAGAGTAGCCACTCTTCAGAAACCCTATACAGGGTCACTATGGGTCAGAACCAACTTGACGGCACTTAACAACAACAAAGCAAATGGAGTCCTGGTAAAGCTCTTTGGGATAAAGCACTGGCCTGCAAGGTTGGTTTGAACTACAAGGTCAGCAGTTCATACTCACCAGCCGCTCCTTGGAAACCCTAGGAGTCAAACAGAACCAACCAGATGGCACTTAACAAAAGCAACAAAGAAAATGGAAGGAATGATGAGGTAAAAGTACTGAATGGACGATTTCAAAGGGTGAAATGGTTCAACAGTGATGCAGTACTGAAGGACTTCACTCGTCTGTGCTATGAAATTTGGAAGACAGCTACCTGGCCAACCAATTGGAAGAGATCCATATTTGTATACATTCCAAAGAAAAGTGACCCAACGGAATGCAGACACCATCCAAAAATATCATTAATATCACATGCAAGTAAAATTTTGCTGAAGATAAAAAAAAAAAAAAAAAAATGGTTGCTAGTTGCCAGAAATTCAAGTTTAAATAAGAAAAGGACATGAAACTAGGGTATCTTTCTGGATACCAAATGAATGTTGGCTGAAAGCAAAGAATGCCAGAAAGATGTTTACTTGTGTTTTATTGACTATGCAAAGACATTCAACTTGCAAAGAATGAGAATTCCAAAACACTTAAAGTGCTCATGAGGACCCTGTACATACACCAGGTACATAGGCAGTTGTTGGAGTAGAACAAGGGGGTAGTGTATGGTTCAAAATCGGGGAAGGTGCATTCCAGAGTTGTATCCTTTCACCATACTTAGTCATCCTGCTTGCTGACCAATAATCCAAGAAACTGGATTATATGGAGAAGAATGTGGCATCAAGATTGCAGGAAGACTCATTAACAACCTGTGATATGCAGATCACAAAATCTCGCTTTCTGAAAACACAGAGGATTTGAAATACTGATACAGATCAAAGACCACAGCCTTCAGTATGGTTTGTGCCTCCGTGTAAAGTGAAACAAAACCCTCATAATTGGACCAATCAATAAAATTGTGAAAAATGGAGAAAATATTGAAGTTGTCAAAAACATTTTTTTTTCTTGGATCCACAAGCAATACTCATGGAAGCAGCAGTCAAGAAATCAAATGACATATTGAATTAGGGAAATCTGCTGCAAAAGAGCTCTTGATCAATTTGAGGACTAAGGTGCACCTGCCCCAAGCCATGGTATTTTCAATTCCCTCATATGCATGTGCACGTTAGACAGTAAATAAGGAAAGCTGTGAAGGAATTGATGCATTTGAATTACGGTGTTGGTGAAGAACATTGAAAGTTCCATGAACTGCAAGAAAGACAAACAATTTTGTCTTAGAAAAGGCACAGCTTATTCACGTAGAACTGGGATTGCTGGGTCGTGTGTTAATTCGATGTTTAATGTATTGAGGAACTACCAAGAAGGATTTTTTAAATTGGAATTTTTACTGAAATCATTGTAGCTTCATGTGCTGTTGTTGAAAGCAATGCTGAGAGATGCGTTACACTTTTCCCAGTTAGTGCAGGGGTCAAATCAAGCACAACATCCCAGCGGAGGGAGATGCTCACAGTGGTACAACCCTCCAATCGTATTCGGACTGCCCCAGTGTTTCCGGAAGTCGTGTGTGTGTGTGTGTGTGTGTGTGTGTGTGTGTGTGTGTGAATACTACTTTACCACCTGTGTGGGTCCGTGGATTCACCATGACGATCAAGGTACAACATTTCCATCACCACAAAACCTTAACGTCGCTGTTCTGTGAAAACTACACCCACCTCCTTCCCACCCACCCCCACCCCTAACCCCTGGCAACCCCTAATCTGTCCTCCGTTTTTAAAAGTTGCCATTTTTAAATGTCCTCTGGATGGAATCATTTCTATCGTGGGCTGGCTTTTTGCTCAGCCTAATTTCTGGGAGGCATCAGGATCTTTTAACTCCACGGTAAATCGTGCATCCAGAGTTCCCCATCCAGCAGCCCTGTCTTATTGTCTGAAGTTTGTGAAGAAAACCCTCGTGCCTCTGTTTCCTCATCTGTAAAATGGGGAGATGAAGAGCCCTGAGTTAGACGCTTGGATAGAGCCAGGACCTGAACCCTGTGAGGTTTTGTGAGGCACAAACTGTTGCCATGGTAGCAACCAACCATTCCCGCCTGATGCTGCCACCTTTGCCCCGCCTTACTCGCTTGTGATTGGAGGAGGTGTCGTGTCACATGCTTTGACTGACATATAAGGACGTGCTCCAGAACGTTCAGCAAGGTTTCAGGTTGGAGCGTAGCATAAAACAGACCCCAGGAAACTCTAGCGAGAAAGCAAGTTTTCCCTTGTTCAAGAGTTACAGATTTTCTTAGCGGTTTGTTCAAAAGAAAGAAAAAACGCATGCAAAAGTTCTTGCCTACCTGGGATGATTCACTGCTATCTCTTGAAGCTCCAATAATTTTACTTCTTCATGCACACAGTTAACTACCCTGAAGAAGATTCCAGAAGCTTTCAGTGGGAGGGTGGTGTGGGCGCTTTGCCATCTCTTGAAGCTCTTGTGCTTAGAAATAAGCATTGGCCTGGGAGGTTACAAAATGAATACATTCTGTAGTTTGGTTTATTTTTAATGAGCCACCATTGTGGGCCCAGGGCGTGGGAGATGTTCATAGATTGTTGCTGTTCTGACGCCCACAAACCGATGGAAATAAACATTCTAGGTAGGTCATCTTGCCAGATACACAGTGGAGCGCGCTGGAAATGTTTGGTCTTCCCCCTCCCCTAAAACGATGTTCTGGGGAGATACAGAACTGAGTTGTGCGCATGTCTGGACATTTGTGTTACTTATATATGGCTGTGCGACATATCACCCTAAACTTAGTGACGTCAAGCACCAGTCCACATTTATTTCTGGGGGTCAGGAATTGGCTCTGGCTCAGGACCTTCCATGAGGCTGCAGGCAAGATGGCAGCTGGGGCAGCAGCATCTGAAGGCTTGGTGGGGACTGAAGGAGCCGCTTCCAAGGTGACTCCCTCACAGGATTGCTGACTGAGGGCCTCCGTTCCTCACGGCTCCTGAGAGCTGCTTGAGTCTCCTCACAACGTGGTGACTGCCTTCCCCCAGAGACAGTGTGTGACTCAAGGGAGAGGAAGGAAGGCCTTTTCTGACCTGGTCTCAGAACCCACACACCATAACTTCCAACACCCCATTGATTACACCGG
>NW_006408927.1:1515765-1538852 GCF_000296735.1 Chrysochloris asiatica | reverse complement strand
AAAAAAAAAAAAAAAAAAGGGAATGAAGCACTGATGTGTGTCCAGCATGGATGATGCCCAGTGAAGAAGCCAGAATAGGGAAATCCACAGAGACAGGAAATGGATTAGTTGTTGCCTAGGAAGAGCACTATGGGAGAATAAGTCTTCAAAGTCTATGAAGCATTCTAGGGTGACAGAAGGTTCTGGAACTAGACAGAGGTGGTGTTTGCACTGCGTTGTGGAGGCACTACATGGCACTTTCCATGATTGCCTTCTTGTCATATAAATTGCACCTCAGTAGTAATTTCATTTTAAAGGGTCTTGAGGGTGCAGTGATTAAACCACCTGGCTGCTAACCAAAAAGTCGGCAGTTTGAATCCACCAGTTCCTTCTCAGTACAAAGATGAGGCTGTCTGTCTGCTTCCAGAAATACTGACGGCCTTAGAACCCTATGTGGAAGTTCTACTCCACTCTAGAGAGCCGCTATGAGGTAGATTGGACGCAATGCCAACAGGTTAACTTGGAAAAAGATCTCGACGCTCATGAGAGTGTTTACCTTCCTCTTCCACTGCCTCCTATCTCGCTGCACCCCGTCCTCTCAGCTTCCCCAGGGGATCTTTCACACTGCCCCCCCTCCACCCCACCACCATTTCATACAACTTCTCCTCTCCTCCTAGGCCCAGCCACACCAAGGCATGCAACCTCCTGACCCATCAGCTCTACTAACCCCTGGGTCCTCCCTTCCTTCCCACACACAACACTGACCATTCTGTCCTTTCGGGCCCTCCCTCCAGGCTCCTAAATGCCAGCTTTTCTGTCAGTTCGTAAGTGGAAGGAGGGGCATCGATGCAGAAACACATCCAGACGTGGGGTCACAGGGGAAAAGCAAGTCATCGTCCCCCGGCAGGATGCCGTAGACATGGGAGCTGACACAACCAGGAGGGACCCAGGACTCACATTTAGACTCAGGTCGCAATTTCTCACAAGGACCCTGTCCATACTTACTTCCAGAGTTGATGGTAAATAGGACGAGTGGACAGGACCTGGACAGGCCCATGCTGCCCCCGCTGGAGTCTCAGACGTGGCACCCTACTCTGAGCTGAGCCAGGGCCCACCTGTTGCTCCTTGTGAGCCCTCGGAAGGGTTACCTGAGCAAGTGTGTGGCATTGCATGCTGGAGGAGGGAGATTCCCCACCTCCAGCCCCCCAGGTGCAGCCCCGAGCTCTGCTG
Source organism: Chrysochloris asiatica (assembly GCF_000296735.1). Lineage (NCBI taxonomy): Eukaryota > Metazoa > Chordata > Mammalia > Afrosoricida > Chrysochloridae > Chrysochloris > Chrysochloris asiatica. The sequence goes on along the minus strand of NW_006408927.1, from coordinate 1,537,643 downwards.
ATGAACGTTATGAGCTGAAGGACACGTGTGCTCTCATGGGGGGGTGGGGGGGTGTATTTTCCACTTTTATGGTTTGTTTCAGATGAGAACAGAAATATGCACTGGGAAATTAAGCATTACAACTGTAAAAATTTCAGTTGATATTTCTAAAGTAGGGTCTCTGTATCAACACTGTTGGCATGTAAGCCTGAGGGTCAGGGGACCATTCCTTCTCTGGGGTGGGGCATCCTGGGCTCTGTAGGGTGTTGAGCAGCACCCTTAGGCTCCACCCATGCAATCCCAGTAGCACCCTTTCTCCCAGTGGTGACAGCCACAAATGTCCCCAGGCATTACCCTGTGTCCCCTGGGGACAGAATCCCCCCACTGAGAATCCCTGCTTTCATGGATGAGGGTACTTTTTAAATGAGCAGTTGCTTCTTCGATGCTGACAAAGGTGGCTTTGCTCACACTTCCATGCCTACCTCTTGTACACACACATGCATGCACAGATACATGTTTGGACAGGTGGGAACTTCTTTTTTTAAGTGGCCTCTACATCACATACCACTTGACTGTTCCCTTGTCATGATAAGATCGCTGGTGCTGATAAGAGAGATGACCGTAGGACAGAGTCAAGATTTCTTTTAATGAGAAACCAACAAGACAAGACAAAAGTTGGGGTGAACAGTCATGCCCCCTGCACGCCACCCAAGGCCAAGCCCTCTGGGCGAGCCCCAGGAAGAAAAGTGTTGCCAGGCAGAAGTCCACACTGCCCCTCAGGTCTACTAGATACTCTGAAGCATGCGGAGAGCATGGTGAAGGCGCTGGCGGCTGGGTGGGGTGCAGCCTCGGCTCCTCAGGGTGCCCAGCAAGCAGGAGGTGATGGGCTGGCCCCGTTCCCAGAAGCTGAAGAGCAGGTTCTCGCCTTCTCCAGTCAGCACCAGCTGAGCCTGCTGATCGGTGCAGCTGACCTGCCAAGGAAAGAGCCCAGGTGGAGGTAACAAGGCTCCCCCAGCTGCCAAGCCTGGACACTCCAGGAGGAAAGACAAGAGCGCTGGCCACACACACAAGTGCTCCAAGTCCGGAGCCAAAGGTACATGGAGGCTCAGAGGTTACTCCCCACTACAAAGCACCCAGGGTAACCCCACCATGATGCTCTTTACAGTAACTCTGGGGCCTGGGGACATCACTGTCCTTTTCTAAGTGTTGTTGGATGCCGTCACGTTCATTCCGACTCCCAGTCCCCTTAGGGTTTCCTAGTTCGTCATCCTCCTAGAAGCAAATGGCCACGGAGCCTCTGGTAGTTAGAGCCGCCGACTGTTCAGTTAGCAGCTGAGTGCTTAACCATTGCACCACCAGAGCCCTTGGAATTGTTGCTGTTCAGTAACCGTCAAGTCAGTTCTGACTCATGGTGACCCTGTATAAGGTTTCCAAGGCTGTAAATCTTTATGGGAGCAGAAAGTCTCATCTTTCTCCCATGGAGAGGGTGGTGGGTTTGAACCATCAACCTTATGGTTAGCAGCCCAATGCTTAACCCAGGGCACCACCAACTCTGTTCACCAGAGATCATGTGTATGTGTGTGTGTTACGTGTTGTTGAGTCAGTTCCCACTCATAGTGACCCTGTAAAGAAGGCTCCAAAAAGCCAAGAAATTCTCAGAACGTGGACTCTGAAACTCCAGCCTCCCACAGTCCCAGCGCTCCCTAGAGTGAATTCTTGGTGTTTGGGGTCATGTTGGGTCCACTCCGACTCACAGTAACCGCAAATGACAGAGCAGAACTACCCCATAAGATTTCCCAGGAGTCCTGGTGTGACACTGTAGGAAAAGCACTGGACAGTTACCCACACGGTTGGCAGATCAAACCCACCAGCACCCCTCAGCATCCCTATATAGGGTCACTTCGAGTCGGAACCGACGGGATGGCATTCAACACCGCCAATGGCCTAGTGGCACCGAGCTTAGGTGCTCAGCGGTTTGAACTCTCTCAGCAGCATTTCCAGAGAACGTCCCCCGTCTGCTTCCACACAGAGTACAGCCTTGGAGACCCTATGTGGTAGGTCTGCTCTGTCTCATCGGGTCGCTGGGTGTCAGCAATGGGCTCATCCTTACAGAAGCAGGGCTTTCTTCTACAGAGATGCTGGGCGGTCTGAATCCTCCAGCTTTCTGTTAGCAGCTGAGTGCTTAACCGCTGCGCCACCAGGAGTATCAAATTCCCCAGTTTTCAAGCAGGGCCATCTGCAAGCCTTTCTCCCTAACTTACGGCCACCCCAGCCCAGGTCAGGGACAAGCACCCCCACCCCTCCCACCCCCTGGTGTGTACACAGATTTTGTACTCTAACTGCTAGTAGATAAACTACTGCAGTGTTCTACACGATTGCTTTAAAAGCCAATGAGAAGACGGACCAGACTCCTGGAAACCCTTAGCACCACTTAGGAAACATGCGCCCTAAAAATGGATTTCCCCTCAAGTGACATCGCACGGGAGATGAGCCAAGATGGCATTCTGCTGCCGCTTCCATAGGTTTGAGCTTGGTTCTGGCAGGGTTTGAGTCTGGGAGCCAACACTTCCTCTTCTTCGGCTTCCCAGCAGCCAGAGCCTGGAGCCATTCCTGAAAAGTGTGTCCCGCTCGGTGTCCCCCCACACACACACACAACCCTCACCTGCACCGTGCCGTCGCTGAAGAGGAGCACCGAGGCCTGATCGGACACCAGGACGCGAAGTAGGCAAAGACTGGGTCCAGCGGGCGGAGGAGCGGGTCGGGGCGAGCCCCCCTCCTGTGGGCAGACCAGCCACGGGGGTAGTGGACCCTGCTGTCTCCAGCTACCCAGCCCGCCCCGCCCAGCAGCCTCACCTCCCTCAGCTGCTGCTGCAGGTGACGCGTGAACAGACGCAGGACCGCCAACTTGGCACCGAGCGCGCTGGGCACGTCCCGCAGCGCGAAGGTCTCCAGTCTCCCGCGGTCCGGGGCGTAGCAGACCTGGCTGGAGAGAGCACAGCGACTTCAGACACCACGTAAGGACCGGCTACACGCCAAGGAAGCGCCGACCTCGTGGAGCTAACCAAGACACCAGCGCACTCAGTTCAGATTTCTGCGTTGTTGCCTTCCGTTCCAACGCACAGCGTCCCTCCTGTGCAGAGCACGGCTGCTCCATAGGGTTCAAGGCTATGAACTTTCAGAAGCAGCCCTGTCTTCTCAGGTGTCTCTGGGTGGATTCAAACCGCCAACCTTCTGACTACTTATCAAGCACTCAACTGTTGGCACCACCCAGGAACTTCACCTCCAAACTTGTGAGGAAGTAAATCCTTGTTCTGAAAGTCATCCACTTGTGATGGGTCTTGTTACAGCAGCCCTAGGGAACTAAGACACCCCACCCCTGTGCTTAACTAACCTTGGCCTCAACCCTGAACTTGAACTCCAGACTTGTGCAGCCTCTCCTCTGAGATGTCTCTGTGTCAACGGTGGTGAGTCTATGCTGAGGTTCCCATGCACCCCAAGCCAAGCCTTCTGCCATCTTCCCACCTTGGCCTTCCCCTCCCTGTCTGCCACCTCACCCTCTTCATGTCCTCCAGAAAAGTTCTACCTGATTCAACTTAGTCATTCATTTGTTTGTCTCCCCTACCAGGCAGCGTCGGTGCACACAGTAGGTGCTTATTAAAATAGTCGGGGAATGAAGGAAAGAAGGTGAGGGGAGAGTCTGCACTCAGAAGACAGGAACGTTCCTGCTTACCTTCTTGGGGGGCGGAGGGCCATGTGGGTGCCATCCCGGAACAGAACTCCACTGCCTCCATCTGACAGATGGTAACCAAAGCCATACTTGCTGGAATAATCCACCCACTTGGGGGCCCAGAGGAGGGGCAAAGTTCCTGGGACATGCTCTCCTGGGGGTTCCTGCATAGCTGGGCACAAAGATGAGGTGAGCTGAGCCAGAGGTAAGGGGCAGGGGCTGGGCAGGGGCGTGGTAGCTTTATCAAAAGACGTCCAAGAAACAGATGACCAAATCTTTCTTTTCAGGGCGGTATTGGGGACCATGGGTTTACAAGATGCTTCTGGTATACTGATCATACTATTAAGCTTTATTTAATTTTTATTTAAATTTTATATTTTAAAAGAATCTGATCAAAACAGGGTAACTGCAGCACAGAATTGTAAGTTCCTATGGAATCCAGACTTTCTGGATCTGTGGAGGCTGGAGGAACCTCTGAAACGATGCCCTAAAATAATCTTTAGACCTTCAACCAAAACTATCCCCTGAAATCTTTAAACCAAGTAATAGTTGGGCTTACTGTTAAAGAGTGTCTGCTGTGAGACTGCACTCTTCAAGCATGATCTCCACGAAAAAGCCAAACTATATGGAATCAAACTGACAACAGCAATTCAAAAGATTCGTTAGGAAACTTGGGGGGCAGAGAGTTTTTATTATGAGAGAGGGCCAATTCAGGAAAGGAGAGTTGTTTCTCAATTGTACTTGTAGAAATTATTGAATGGCTATGTGTTTTGCAAGGTACATTTTCAACAACAATAAAATAAAAACTATCAAATTTCAAAATGACTTGAAAATAAAAAGCATGTGATACAATGTGGGGACGCAGATAAGGCCATGGAACAGAAACAGGGTGTTAATGGGATCCCCGTGTCAGTTTCTCAGTGATAACAAGTGTTCACAAGAGGAGAAGCTGGAGGGGGGAAGGATACGCTTTACATTCTCTGCAAATTTTCTGCAAATCTAAAATGGCTTTTTAATTCTGGTTAAAAAAATTTTTTAAAGAAGAGAAAGAATCGACTCCAAGTGCTTAAGTAAAACTTGAAAACTTTCTTGGACTGGAAAAAAATTGAAATGAATTATGTGACAAAGAAGGTCTTGCCACAGGTCAGTGACCTATGTTCGAGGTTTGGGCTCCCTGTCCACACAGGCAGGAAGCCATGGGTTAGGGGAGGTTTGGAGTCCTGGGACTAGGGGGTGGGGGCTTGGTGCGGGCCTCAGTCCCATGTAACATCCCTCTGCTCCGTTCCTCTCTGACTCTCAAACAGGATTCAGAACTTGAGAGACCCAGACCCCAAGAAACCGATGGTGCCCGCAACATGCTGCTCAGAATACAGATAACAGTCGTGTTGTTGGGTGCCATGCAGCCAATTCTGACTCATGTCACTCAGCCCCTATGAACTGCCCAGCCCCAGGTCCTGCCCCAAGCCTTGCAGAGCTGCTGGGTAGGTTGGTGCTGCTAACCTTTGATTAACTGATGAGTGCTGAGCCATTGTACCACCAGGACCCCTGAGTTACTGAAAGTACAGCCCAGATGGCGCACAACGACAGCCTCCATAGCATTAGGGTTCCCCGGAAGGAAACTGAGGCCACTTTCTCCCCATTCTGCCCAGAGTGCCCAGAAGTCTGGATGGGGAAGGGGCAGAGTTCCTGGGACATTAAGAGAGACGAGCCCCCTGTGGACTGGGTGAGGCTCCTACCTGGGGAGCCAGCATCCAGGCAGAGCTGCAGACTCTGAATGGCCATCTCCACCTCCCACCTCAGGCCCGGCTCCGACCCTGGAAAGACAGAGCAGTGGAGGGGAGGGGCAGGCAGACCCAGGCTGTCCACATCCAGGAAAAAGTGAACTTTTGACCCAGAAGAGTTTGTACAGCAGTCCCATTTTACAGGTGGGGTCACCAACTCCTGAAAGGCCGGGGTCTGCTCACCCTCAGGGTCACTCCGGAGGCTCCCTTGGGTGAGCATGCGGATGGGGGCCTCGGGGCAGGGGGCCACTCTCTCAGACAAGGAAACCTGAGAAGAGAGCAGAGGGTGAAGGGGCACCCAGCTGTCTGGGAGAAGCCCCAGGTGGGTGAGGTGTCCCAGACCCACTGCAGCCCCTACAGGAGACCCCTGACCTCTCCCTGAGCCCAGCCCAACCCTGAGCCAAGTAAGCACACACAGAGACAAGCTTCCACTGAGACGCTGCTTCAACACACCTCCAAGTCACTCCGTGATGTGCATGGAATGAACAAGTGGATGGAATTAGCTGGGCGATGTTGGTCTTTGGGAAAGCCCTGGACAGGCGGGACAGAGCTGGACACAGATGGGCCCAGCCCCATAGACCAGGATGGCAAAGGGTAAGAGGTCCAGGATGAGGGAGCCCCGATGGGGAGGGGGTAAGCAGACCAGGGGTTCAGGGAAGACTGAATGGAGGAGGGGGTTCAGAGGCAGCGGGGGTGGGCCCTGGGGCTCTTTGAAAAGGGATTCCTTCATACACCCGTCCATACCTGTCCATGCCCCCTAGCCCCCAGTTCCTCACCTCACTGCCCCACTCCATGGATTCCAGCTCTGGACCCTGCTCTTCGGGTCCTGAGGTATCTTTGGGAGTGAAGGGACCTAGGGGAGGCACAGGGCTTGGATCCATGTGGGGGTCAGAGGCACCTGCCCCCCACATCCATCTCCGCCAAGGTGTGGAGATGCTGTGGAGCAGGTGGGGTTGGGATCGGTGTTGGGCAGGTGAGGGGGAGCTATAGGCAGATGAGGGGCAGGCATGGGCAGGTGAGATCAAGCATTGGGGTTGGAGGTGGACAGGTGTGGGAAGGTGAGGTACTCACAGGGTGGTCGGCACTGGGTCAGCAGCAGCTGGCCCACTTTCCGGAACAGCCTGCCCAGGGGCTGTGGGATGGCAAAGATGGGTGGGCTGTGGCAGGAGTGGGGGGGGAGTCGGTCTGGAGTGAAACCCTTCAGAGGAAATGTTGGAGTCAGCCACGGGCTCAGGTACCCCAGCATGGGCAGGTTACCCAATTAGCAAGGTGCATGCAGGGACAGATTAGTAAATACGCACGAGTAAGCCTGTTCATACCTTACTTACTGCTTAACCCGCCCCTGCACGCTCCCACTCCCAGGTTGTGTGGATGCAGGGGCGTTGCCCACCTGCGTGAAGAATGCATCCTGCAGCACATGATCCAGACTGGGCCGCTCAGCAGGATTGGGTGCCAGGAGGCGGGCTATGAGGTTTCGCGCATTGGGTGACAGGTGCACAGGCTCAGGGTAGTGGCCGGCACGGATGTTTTGGTACATCTCTGACAATCGTGTTGCCGTGAAGGGCGGGGCGCCGGTCAACACCGTATACCTGGGCCAAGTGGAGGGGCTAGGAACTTGGGTGTTTGCTTGCATCTATCCTGTATGTCATCCAGGGTTTGCTTGCATCTACCTGTGCACACCTGGCCAGACCTACCCACACACTCCAATTCTTTACGTACCCTGTTACTCGGCTTCCACTTCACATCACTGGCCACAGCCACTCCCCCCACCTGCTAGGGGATACCAGCACCTGTCTGCACCTATCCCACACCTGCGCTACTTCTGCATGTATGTGACCCGTTAACATAGTGACACATGCCCTGACCTATCTGAGCAGCTCCCTGTCCACATCTGCGCACACCTGTCCTCCCTGACACACACATCTCCACCTATGCTGACAGGTGCATGTTCCCACCTAGCCCACATCTGCACACACCTGTTCTGTGCATGCTCATACCAGCCTACCGCCTCATTCAAACTCTCTGGTACCTGTTTCACCTGCCCTGCCCTAGTTGCATGTGCTCCCACCTGTCCATACCTGGTCCCACCTGGGCAGTCCTGCCCGCACCCGCAGCCCCAGGCAGCCTGGGAACCCACTTACATGATGCAGCCCAGAGCCCAGATGTCTGACTGGCAGGAGTGTCCATTTCTGGAAACCACCTCAGGGGCCAAGAAGTTTGGGGTCCCACAGAGTACCCTGGGAGAGGGAGAGTAGGGGTTCAGGAGTCTGGACCTCCATGTCACACTCAGATCTCACCTGTGCCCACCCAAAGGGACCTCTCAGAGCCTCCCAGTCTCACCTGTGGCAGCGCCCCCCCGGCCCCACCTTGACGGCCAGTCCCAGGTCTCCAATCTTCACCTCCATGTTCTTGTTAAGGAAGAAGTTACCTGCCAGCAGAGGAGTGAGGGTGAAGGAGAAGCTGCACAAGGGGAAGCCCCCCAAGAGCCCCCTCCATGGCACTCACTGAGCTTCAGGTCTCGATGCACAATACGCCGCTGGTGCAAGTAGCGCAGGCCACTGACTAGGCCCCGCAGGTAATAGCGCACCTCCGGTTCCGTCAGGGTCTGCCGTGCCTTCAGCACGTGGGCCAAAGACTGCAGGTGGTGGGCAGGCCAAAGCCGCAGGGCCAGGTAGACACAGGTGAGCACAGATGAGCTCAGGTCAGGTGGGCATCATGAGTTCAAGGGGCCCAACAAAGCAAAGGTACACTCAACTTGGCCAAGGTGGACATGGCTGATTGTGGGATGGGCACAGATGACCACAGGTGAGCTCAGGTGGACATAGATGAGCATGAGTGAGTTTAGAGGTACCCAAATCCGAACATATGAGTTAAGATAGGCCCAGATGGTTTGAGTTTGAAGTGAGTTTGAGAAGGACCATATATGATCACAGGTACACAGAGTGGGCATAGGTGGGCACAAATGGACACAGGTGAGTTCAGGTGTGCTGAGTGGGCAAAGTGAATTGAAGGCATCTATGAGTTCTAGGTGGGCACAGATCACCACAGGTGAGTCCAAGTCAGCTCATGTGAGCATGGATGACTCCAAGTGGACTCAAAAGGAAGCAAATAAGTTAAATTAGCCTCGTGACCACATCACAGGTGGACACAGGTGAGTGACTGATGGGCACAGATGGGCATATTTGGCCACAAGAAGTACTGAAGACTGGACACTAGTAGAGGGCACATTCATGGGAATGTGACCACAGGTAAGTACAGGTAGACACGGGGTGAGCACTGCCTCTGTCCTGCTTCCCTTACCCTCAACCCTTCCCCAAGGTACCTGGCGGCTACAGTACTCCAGTACCATGTACACATGGTCACGGTCAGCAAAGTGTCCATGCAGGGCCACGATGTTGCGGTGTCGCAAATGGCTGTGCAGAGCGATCTCCCGCTCCACCTGTGGGCACGGCCTTCATGTGTGCACACACTCCACCGTCCGTGTGTCATTCATGTGTGCACACACTCCACCGTCCGGGTGTGCACACACTCCACCATTCATGCTTACGAGCACCCAGTCTCTCCCCTCCCCAGGAAAGGGCAGGGACCCATCTGGGAAACCTCTTTGGACATAGGGCCCGTGGGCACAGATAGGGATTTATATATACCTTCCCCCGTGGGCGCAGCCGCCCGGCCCCACCCCCACTTCGCGGCACCACCTTGAGGGCGAACACAACACTGGTGGACATGTCTATTAGTTTGTAGCAGCGGCTGAAGGCGCCCTGTGAGGAAGAGAATTCGCCCATTCAGTGGACAGGTGTGCCTAGATGTGCAGACAGGTGGGTCATTAGTGAGTGAGGTGTGGCCAGGTTCATTCACACACACACACCGATAACTAGACACACGCTGAGAAGTGTGGACACATAGCTCACATCCTACCTCTGGGCACACAGCCCATGGACACACAACGCCCAGACACACAACACATACACAGAGACAGACAGACAACATAGATACAAATACAGCATGCAGACACACAACACACAGACACAGAGACCCAACACAATGCACACACAACACATACACAGAGACAGACAAACACAGACACATGGACACACATACACAGAGACCCAACACAACGCCCAGACACACAACACAAAGACAGACAGACAGACAACACAGACACATGGACACACAGACACACAACACAAACCAGAACAAAAAACACACCCATGAACACACAACACAGCACACAGATACACAATGCATGCAGACACACAACACCACACAGACACACAACACACAGACACAACACAGCACACAACACATACACAGAGACACACAATGTAGCACACATACACACAACACACGGACGCGCAGTACACCACACACAGAAGGCACAAAACGTATAACACTCACATCAGACACACATACCTGGAACCATAAAACCACGCACACACACCTGGAGACTCCACACTGAACGAGTTATACACCCAGGCACCAAGTCCCAACACATCCACATTTCTAGCCCCTGGACACACGGCCCAACACGCCAGGCACCGTTCCCGCCACACGATTCGCGCCACGGACTCGGGCGCACAGCCCACGCCCACCAGATGTAGACCCCGAATTCGCCCGACCCGCATCCAGGGCACCTAGGCGACAGGTCGTGCGCGTCCCCCACCTCGGACCAAGCAAGAGGGGCCTCACCTTGCCAATCAGCTTCCCGCGCCGGTAAACGCGCCCAGAGCCCGGGTCGCGCAGAAATGCGGCCACCAACTGGCGGCTTCTGCGCCGCCGCCGCCGCGGTCCGGGTTCCATCGTGCGCCTAGGGAACTGGCGCGGGCGCAGCTTCGGCGCACCCCGAACCACCACCGCTCTGGAACTGTCACCGCCCCGACGCGTCTTATTGGTCGCGGGGACGGGAGGGCGGAGTCCGGGCGTTTCGGAGGGAAAGGGTGCGGCAGGAGGGGGCTGGCGCGGGGGCGCTGGGGCGCGGGAACGCTGGGTGGGAGGGAGGACAGGGACAGGGATGGCGCCGGGCGGGTGCTGAGAACCGCCGGCGCACCCATTTAGCAGAACTGGAAACTGGGGCCCAGAGGGATTACCTCCGCATCCCCCTCAACAGAGGGATCCACTCTCCAAAGACCCACGGCGTGTGTCTGTCCAACACGGGCGTGTGTGCCTTCATGTGACCGTGTGCTGTGCTATATCTCCAGATGTGTATTCCGTGGCTCTGTGTCTGAATGTAAGTGTGTCTGCGGGTGTTAGTCATCTCTGTGTCCTGGAGGGACCACGATAAAGCAAGCCTGGAGTCAGAATGCAGAATTTATAGGGAAGCTGGAGTTGGGGGAGGGAGGTCCTGGACAGGGATAGGGCTGAGGACTGAGACAGCCAATGGTGAGCTCCAGGGACCCCTTTGACAAGAAGACACTGGGCAGGTGTGGACACTCTGGGGAAGGTGGGGGAACCCGTGAGCCCTGTGGTGCCCCACATTCAGCTCACACACCCTTTCTTGTATTCTCCCAGTCCAGCCTCTCACCAGCCCTGGGACACTGGGACAGACTTGCTCCCACTTTACAGGTGAGTACACTGAGGCCCAGAGAGTTTAAATCCTTACCAGGCCAGGGAAGGATATGGGCTGGATTTGAATCCAGGCAGCTGCCTGTGTGCACAGCATTAATCCCCAATGGTTACATAACACCACGACTGGGGAGGGGTTAGCAGGGCTCTGGAATCAGCCTTCGGAATTTTCCAGAGAACAGATTTCCGTATCCGGCTGGCCACAACACCAGGGGACAGAAAACACCCTCTGACTTGTCATGTGTCTGCCTGTGTAGTGTGTCGAATGGGGATGAACAGGACATGAGGGACCCCACAAGGGGCCCCAGTGTGTGGGATGGTGCAGCACTCAGCCTCTTTCCTGGGGGTCTAGCCAAGGATTTGGGAGCCAGCTGGCTCTGGCCTGAGTCTCCTGCTAATGAGACGTGGGGACAGAGTACTGGATGGTGGGCAGCCCTCGTGTCACTGTCACCCTGGAATCCACGGGGACACAGAGCCAATTCCTCTTGGAGAGCACACTTCCGTCCGTATGCGTTCATCCGAGTCTGTGTGCAGAGTCTGTACTGGGTTCTGTAAAGCCGAGATACATCTGGCCTGGCTCTCCTTGGAACTATAAGGAGCTTGTCCCAAGACTTAACCTGGTCAGAAGGTATGGGAAGGTTCCCAGAAGCCCTTTCCAGGAGGTAGGTATTCCAAGCCATTGTCTCTGTTGAGGAAACTGAGGCCAGAGGAGACACATTCAAACCCAGAATTGCTGGGCCCCAGCTGGACGTGTGCCCCCAGACACCTCACCCCAGAAGACCCTGGAGAGGTATCAGGTGGAGCCCTCATACTGTGGCGGGCACTGAGCTGCCCAAACATCAAGCAGAAGAGAAGTCAGAAGATGCTGGCCCTGAGCCTCAAAGCCTGGTCAGCTGATGCCTGCTGCCCGAAGACCAGCTCTCTCCCCAGCTTCCTGGCTGTCCTCTTGGCTGTATTTTCTGGCTGAGCCTCCACTGCATTGCGGACCCAGAAGACCCCCTCATCCGTGTATACACCCCTGTGAGTAGAGAGCTCCTCCCCCACCCTGCCTGGGCCCCTCTACCAACTGTCCCTAGGACTCACCTGGTCCCAGAGCTTCCAGGGGCAGCTGAGACAGAGCCTCAAATGCCATCCCCGTTCTACAAAGGCCAGAGACAACTTTGGCTTCCTGTGGACCAACCCCTCTGTGCCACCCTGTCCTTCCCAGGAACACTTCCTAAAGCGCTCCCTGTCCTTACTCTCTTCCTATCCTCTCCTCTTCATCCATTTCATTTATTTTTCCAACAAAAACCTACCTACCTACGGAACAGGTGCTGGGGAGGGAACTAACAGGTCAGCCCTGGAGAGTGACAGGAAGCACACAGTTGGAAATATAGACCAGAAGGACAGATGGGGTGAGGGTTTAGAAGCAAGAGAAAGCAGAGGAATGGACCCATTAACACAGTGTGGTCCATCCACATGAGGAAATGCGTTCAGTCGTAAAGAGGAATGAAGCTCTGATACACCCTGCAACATAGATGAACCTTGAAAACATGGTGACTAGCAATAGAAGTCAGACACAGTGATTTGAGAATATTGTTTGATTCCACTTATGTGACATGCTTAAAACCGAGTGGATTCATGATTGTCAGGGGCTGTGGAAAGAGGGTGGAGAGTGATTGCTGATGGACGCAGGGTTTCTGAGTGGGGTGATAAGAATGTTCTAGAACTAGGTAGTGGTGATGGTACATGTCATTGTGAACCTACTAAATTCCCTGAGTTGTACACTCTAAAATGGCTACTTTTAGTATGTGAATTTTACGTCAATTCAAACATAAAGGAAAGCTCAATAAGGGTGAATTTAGACCCCCCTCCAGGGGGGTGGTGTCCCAGTTTGGGGCTTCAGACTTGAGGTACCTGCATATCAGAAGGAGGGTCAGGCCTTGGGTTCAGGAACCAGGTAGGGAAACCCAGACGTTCATCTTCCTTTCTTGGAATCCTCATTCTACAATAAATGACATTTTACAATTGCAGTGAAATGGGAAACAACTATATATATATACATCATTAGATTGCCAATTTCCCAGAAAACACAGCTGATATGTCTATTTGGGTGGTATTAGTATTAGATGATGCCAAGTCGATCTGTCCCCATTTTACAAAAGGGGAAACTGAGGCACCATTTGACACCCACCCCCCACCCCCAGGACTCCTGGGGTAGGGTGGAGGCAGGTAGGCCTCCTACGTGGGCGATGATTCCCCCACACCCCTACAACCTGTCCCCGGAGCGTATTTCCTCTGTCTCCACTCTCCCGCTGACCTGAGATGACTCCCAGACTCAGCAGACTCCCCAGGAGTCGAGCTTGCAGCTCAGCTTAAAATACCTGCCGCAGGTAGAAGGGCAACTGCTGAGACAGCTTTGGCCGCTGGACTCCCCAGAGACCTCGGGTGGCTCACAGGGCTGGGCGCCAGTCCTTCTGGAAGGAGCTAGGCAGAGTGGAGGGAACATCCCAGAACGGGAAGATGTGACTCAGCCCACATCTGGGCTCCTGACCTGTCAAACCCATGTCTGTCCCTGTGTCTTTGGGCTCACGCTGGGCCTCATGAGCAGAGTGGTGGGAAGGGTCACCACTGCCAACCACATCCCAGAAACCCTGTGATTGTGGTACTGGTTTTGAAACTGGGGTCACAGAAATCGGGTGCCCAGGCTCTCTGATCTTCCACCTCCCTGCAGAACCAACTCTTGTCCGTGTTCCCTCAGCCTCTCGGTGTCCTCCAATGGGGGCCCCTTCTAGAAACTTTCTCCTGCCTCCCACCTCTTTGTCACATCTTCTTGGTTCTCCACCAGGCTCTACCTCCTGGTGCCAAGGGCTCCGTTCTGAGGCCCTTTGTCCTTTTCCTTCCTCCTCACCCCCACCCCCACCCCTGATAACATTGTCCAACAATGGATACAGTTTGTTTTGCTCCCAGGGAAGACCAAAGTGGGCTGCTTGTCTCTCTGTCGGTCTCAGTCTGCACTCCCCCAGTGCAGAGCCTGAGGCAAGGGTTTGGTGCAGGGGGTTGGTCTGGAAAGCAGGAATTAATGGGCTGCGGAGAGAATTGGGCAAAACTAGTTACTACTGTGGGCACCTGGGGTTAAGCTCATGGAGGACCCTCTGAGGAACTGAGTAGATTATTCCTCAGAATTGCCAGCCCAAGATAAAAATGAGGGGACATGGGCCTTTTGTCCCCCAGTAGATACCATAAGAGTCCAGGGTCAGCATCAGTGGGAGGTTCAGGCAGGGGCTGTGTCATCTCCCCTGGCAAGGAAGCATCCACCTCAATGCAGGGTCATTGATCGGCTCCGGCTCCTTGCAAAGTGCTGTGTGGACATCGGAGGCAGCAGAAAGTGCATTTTCATCTGCATGGATCTGCTAACTACAAGAGGACTCTCTCAGTGTCTCCTGGATGGGCTCCTGGGACAGAAAAGGGACAATACTGCAAACTCTGGTGGCAGTGAATAAAGTCTGGAATTCAGTCCAGATAACATTTCTCAGTTGTGACAAATGTACCACGTGGCAGATGGTGTCACTAGGAGGGGCAGCTGGTGAAGGGTATCCCAGTCTCTTGTGACCGTTGTTACACCACACACATTTACGGTCTCACAGTGTTGGGTGTCAGACATCCACACGTCTCATAGGGCTGAAATCGGGGTACCAGCTCATTCCTCCCAAAGACTCCAGGGAGAACTGCCTCAGGTCTTTTTCAGCGTCTAGAGATCCCACAGTCCTTGGACCGTGGCCCCTTCCTGCATGTTCAAAACCAGCAGTAGATCATCTTCCAGTCTCTCTGATTCTGCCCTCCCATCGTCCTCAGATCACATGGACCACCTGGGTGATCCAGGATCATCTCCCACCTCAAGATCCTCCACTTTCTCTATCTGCAGGATCCGCTTTTGCCATATGAGGTCCCATAGTCACAGGTCCTGGTGATCATGGTGGGGACATCTTGGGGGCTGCTACTCGGTCTACCACAAAAGGATATATGGGACTCCTCTGTTATGAATTGAATCATGCCTCCCTCCCAGAAAACATGTGTTGCAAATCCTAACCTCTATCCAGTGGTGGGCTTCTGGTATGGCGCTGTGGATCAGCACTGAACTGCAGCCGTTCAAACCCACCAGCTGCTCCTCAGAAACCCTATACAGGGTCGCTGAGTCAGAACCAACTCTATTGACACTTAACAACAACATGCCTATGGTTATAATCCCATTTGGAAATGGGTTGCTTTGTTATGTTCATGAGGCAGGGTTAGGTAGATGGATTCGGGTGTGGACTCAGACTATGTCAAAAACTTCCTGGTTTCTACTTCCTGACCTCTGTATTGGTATCTCATGGAAGCAAATCAGCTCAGCTCACACCCTGGCTGCTAGGCAACCCATTGAAATGGTCCATTTAAGTTTCAGGGAAGAGTCTCATTGGCCCACCTGGGTCACATGCTCATCATAAGTCAATCACCGGAGCCCTGCTTCCTATGGTTGGATCCCAGATACTGCCCCTCCCACACTCATGCCCAGGGACAGCTGGGCAACCCCAGAGACCTGGGATACTGAGCTACAAGTGACTGCAGGACCCCCTCAGCCTTTCTACCGAGGTGGTGGTGGTGGTTATGGTCTGTGGAGTTGGTTCCGACTCATAGCGACACTGTACAAGGTTTCCAAGGCTGTAAATCTTGATGGGAGCAGAAAGCCTCATCTTCATCCCGCCTCAGGAGGCAACAGGATCTACTCACGGGCATTTCTTAAGCAGGAGCCTGGCTGGATCACATCCAATCTAATGTGAGTCCACTCGAAGCCATGCAGCCCTGGCCCTGCCTCAGAGAGGGGGGTTCCAGCTGAAACTTAGGGTGCATCCCAGCTGAAACTGAGCCCTGGGGGGGTCACCACTGGTGAAGCAGCTACCTCCCTACCAATGCCATGTACTTTCAGCTTCAGTGGGATCTACTGAATCCAGTCACACAGCCTGAGGACTTGGCTGGACTAGGGGGGAATCCAAAACCGGGGAGGGCAGAAGAACGGGCAGGCAGTGATCCCATGCAGTTAGGGCCTCAATGTAGTGCCCGCTGTATGTACACATGGCAGGGCACAGTACCTGCTGTATACCTTCCATGTGGGGTCAGTGACTGCTGCATATGCTTCCTATAGGGTCAAGTGCCTCACCTCCATATACTGCCCACAGCTTGAAGTGTCTGCTGTAGGCACTCCCTGTGGGGCACAGTGCCTGCTGTATACCCTCCCTAGAGGTCACAGTGCCTGCTGTATGCACTCCCTGTAGGATGCTGTGGACTGGGTCACATTTGAGGGTTCACCACTGACAGTGCCCCTGGGTACACAGCAGGTGTTCAGGAGAGTTGAGAATGATGCTTCCCAGCCTCTGTGAACTCCCTCCAATCAGCCCCAAGGTCACTGTCTCCCCCATTGCTGACCACCTCTCCAAGGCAGCCAGCACAGTCTACTGCAATCCTTGGCAGCCTCTAGGTTCCCACATGCTCACAGCTTCTCCCTGATCCTGAACTCTGACGCTGCAGGCCCAGCCAATCTCTCTCTATACTCTTGCTCTTGTGACCTTATCTCCACTGGAAACACCACCCATGTGCTGAGAACACCCGCGTCACCCTCTGCATCCGGACTTGGCCCTGGACTCCACACCCATCCTTGATGTCCCTGACTATGTCTCAGCTAGTCAGGAATGACCACCAGGGTACCCCCCTCGCTCTCCAGTCAGCCTGAGCATCTCAGTAGATGGGGCCCCTCCCTTCCCCGAGGGGCCAACTCCCAGGCAGACCCACCAGCCTTCTTGCTGCCTCCATTCCCTGAGTTCTTTGCTCCTATCCACACCCCCAGGATGCCCTGCGACCTCCTCCTCACTTTCCTGGGCTCCCTCTGACCCACAAAGCAAACAGAGGTGACTTTTCCAAAATGCAAAGCATCACTCCCCCAACTCCCATTAACAGTGGTCCTTCCCTAACCTAACCTTCTCCATCTCCCCAACCCCAAGGCACCTGACTCTAGCCCCTCCTAACCTTCTGACTCCTCCTCTGTCGCATAAACTACATCCCTGCCTCTGGGCCATTTCACTTGCGGATCCCTTTACTGCCCTCCTCCCCTCACCCACGCAGACACCCATCCACTCACCTTGTGGCAGTCACCTTCTGAGTGAGGTGCCCGGTCCCTGGTTGTTGTTGTTAAGTGCCATTGAGTTAGTTCCAACCCATAACGACCCTGTATAGAGTTTCCAAGGAGCAGCTTGAACCACCGACCTTGTGGTTCAAACTGGCTTGGTGCCATGGAGTCGGTTCCGACTCATAGGGACCCTGTACAGGGTTTCCAAGGCTGTAAATCTTTATGGGAGCAGAAAGTCTCATCTTTCTCCCACAGAACAGCTGGTAGTTTCAAACTGCTGACCTTAAGATTAGCAGCCTGATTCGTAACCACTATGCTACCAGAGCTCCTTCAAACTGGCTTGTTGTTAAGTGCCATGGAGTCCATTCAGACCCATAGCGATCCCGTATAGGGTTTCCGAACAGCAGGTGTAGGTGTCAGCAAACGTAGAATGAAAGAATGAGTGAATAACTGAATTAAAGAGTGACTGACGTCAGTTAGTACTGCGTGTAGGAGCTCCAGGTAGGAGAAGAGACAAAGCTGGACCAGCAAGCCCTCCTGAGCCCATGCCAGCGTGCTCAGGACTAAGGCAAGGCAAGGTGGGCTTCCTGGAGGAAGTTCCAAGTTCCTAAGTTGAACTAAAGCAAAACCCAGGGGCCTGTGGGGCACCCTCCCCACCCACCGGCTCCTCGGTGCCCCCATCCCAGCACCATGAGCACCAGTGGGCCCCACGGGGCAACAACGAGGGACTGCGTCCCTGCGTGGACTATGGCTGGGCGCCGTCTAGGTCACTCTGTAGTTGCCCTCACAAACAGCCGAGCTCGAGCTAGAAGGTTAGCAATGCAGACAGGGAAACTGAGACTGGTCGGAGTGTGTGGGGGGGGGGGGGGGGGAAGCCCACGGTCGGGAAGGAGCCCGCCCCTCTGACTCCCAAAAAGCCGCCCAGGGGCTCAGCGGGAAGGGCGGAGGAGGGGTGGGGCGGGCGCGTCTTAGGGTGACAGCAGAGCCCGGGAATGTGCCGCCTGGGAGGGGGCGCCCCCCACCCTGGGTTGCGTTTCTCCTGGGTGCGTTGGGGCCCTCGTCAGGGTGGCCGGGACCCAAGGCGTGCACCCCTGGCATCCGAAGCCAGGCGTCTGGGGGCCCCCCGTCACTGAGGAGACTCACCCTAGGGCAGCGGTGGGTGGGGGATGGACCCAGGGGCCCCCGCTGGGATGCGCTCTGGGCGTTAGCGGGTTACTGGTAGTGCCCAGGACTCCCGGAACCCGGCTGGGCGACCTCGGGGAGTGCACATTCCCGGGCCCTGAGCGCTACGCCCAGAATAGCAGCCCCAGCCTGCTTCCCTCCCCCCTGGCCTGTCCAAGGGCACTGAGACCCTGACGTCCGAGAACAGGCCGCGGAGTTGGGGGACACGGCAGGCGCCAGCCAGGCAGACAATCCACTGCCGCAGATCCCGAGCGAGGTGCGCGTCGGCCACCACGCGGGGGCGCACACAGTCGCGGCCCCTCTGGACCCAGGCTTGGGCGCGCCCCAGGAGGCCCTGTGGGAGGGGCCGCGCCAGCTCCCCCCGCCCCTCACCTCGGCCCCGCCGTTTCCGCCCGCCCTGGGGCTGCCTGGGAGCCTGATCGCACAGCCTTGGCCGGTAAGTCCCCCTTCCTATCCCTCCACTTTCCCTGATGGTGTCCTGGCCAGCCGTACAATCTGTTCCTCCCTCCTTCCTGGTCCCCGCTGTGCTGGGTGGAGAGTGGCTTCCATCACCAAAGGGGGAGCTTATGTCCAGGGATATGGCTAGTCATAAAATCACACAGCAAGTGAAGGATCCAGACAAAATGTGGGGTGGGAAGGATGGCATGTTTCTCCTTGGGATGAGAGCTAGGGAGTGGGAAAGGTGGTACTTCAGGCCCCCCAGTTTCCATCTCTTGGACCTCTCAACTCCTGTTTACCAGTGCTGGGAGTCCGAGTGAGAGGGTGGGGTTTGTCAGAAGTTCAGATCCCTCCTCTTCTCCTGCTCTCTCCAGTCCTGCCAGCCTCCTGGGCTTGCTGGTGTCCTGGGCTCAGAGAGGGGCAGAGATGCAGTCTGCTTAGTGTGGTCCTTGCACCAGCCCCAGCCTCCCCAGATTCTCAGCATCTCAGGTCCAGATCCCACAATACACTGGAAGCCCAGGGGAAGCAGGGGAAGGCTTCAGATGGGCCACGACCTTCTCCCCATCTAGTGCTCAGCAGCTTGATGGGCTGGAGATGGAAAGCATGTCCTGCCCGCCCTTCCAGTACTGCTGACCTCCAGCCGCCTGGCCCTGACCTGAGAAGGGCCTAACAAGGTGGCTGGCTTCCATTCACCTCTCGCCTGCCAGGTTAGGGTCACACGAGGCAGTTGCTGGCCAGTGGTTCCACCCTTCCCCCACAGGTAGGGAAACGCCTCAGTTTCCCCAGGCAACAAAGTCTCCCATCCCAGCTGTCACCATGCCCCCCCAAATTTCCTCCACCAGCCTCATGGGTGGTCTCTTTCCTTGCAGGCTACCTTGGTGTCCCCTCCTGTGCCCTGTGCAGATGAGGTCATGAGACACTGACTGGACCTGGGCTAGGTCACCTCTCCTGCCCCACCCTCAATCCTGGATGTCTGGGGGGATAGGGTGAGGCTGGAGGAGCCTCTGCTAGGGCCCTAGCCTCTGACTCAGTCCCCACTGGCTACACCCTCTGCAGGGTCTCATAGAATCATGGATTGAGTCCAGCTGGTCCTCACTGTACAGATGGGGAAACTGAGGCCCAGGGAAGGGACATGGTTGGCCTCCAGCCACACAGGAAGGTAGAAACAAAGATGGTGGAGAGGGTGGGAGGGGGCCCCCAACTCTAGGAGACCTCTGTGTACTAACTTTGAGTGACCCCTTCAATCATCACCTTTATTAAGTATCTACTGCGTATATTCTAAAGCAGTAACCAACTAGCAATAATCAGTTATAGCAGATAACTGTGTGAACCCCCTTTCCATGGAAGTTCTGTGCCTCCTGCTTTCCTTACTTGATCCCATGGGCCCTTCACATTTTTCCCGTAGGGGCTACTCTATTTAAATCACCCCATTTTCAGAGATGAGAATGAGGTTCAGAGAGGCAAGGGTACTGGACAGGGCGGTCCAGCCAGTCAGGGTGGAACTGGGCCTTGGTCCCTGGTGGGCTGCTGGTTCCCACTATAGGTGGTCTCTCTGCTTCCCCAGACCCTGCATGCCCCAGAGTTCCCTGCTGCTGCTCCTCGGGGTTCTACTGACCTGTGGTCTGGAGGGGAGTGCTCAGGTAAGAGCCCATGGGCAGGTGGGATGGGACCCCAGCCAGTGATTGGGGGTCACCAGCTTGCCATGTCCCTCTCTCCCCAAGTAGGGTCCAGGTGAGTGGACGCTCTGGGGTTCCTGGACCCACTGTTCCAGTTCATGTGGCCGGGGGGTTTCTGTTCGCAGCCGGTACTGCATCCGGTGAGGAGTCGAGGTCCCCTGCCCCTCCTCTCCTACCCTCCTAGCCCAGCCCCTGACCGCACCCTCAGCCTGCCCACACATGCTGTGCCCTTTAATCCCACTGAGCCAGCTGGAATGTGGGTGGGGCTGGAGGGGTGGAGGGCAGACAGTCGTGCTGTGTGTGGGGAGGGGGTCTCTGGGGGTCCTGACCACATTCCCACCACCTTCTCTCTGCAGGTTTCCTGGGGAAGAGCTATGCTGGGGGGACAGCCGTGAGTACCGGCTCTGCCAGTTGTCGGTAAGTTCTGCCCACCTCCCAGACCCTCAAGTCTTCCCAAAGCTTTCATGTCCTCAAATACACCCATCACCCTGGCAGGCTTCCCCGGGAACTGTCGTAGGCTGAGGGAGGAGGAATCTGAAAGCCTGTTCCAGCCTCTCACCCACCTATCTCTGCCTCAGGACTGCCCGCCAAGGGCTGTGCCCTTCCGAGACTTACAGTGTGCCCTCTACAATGGCCGTCCTATCCTGGGCTCCCAGAAGACCTACCAATGGGTGCCCTTCTATGGGGGTGAGTAGCATGGTTGGTCCAGAGGGAACAACTGAGGGTAGTCAGGGAGAAAGTTCTGTTAAAGAAGGAACGAGGACTTGGGGGCTGCATGGAGAAGTGGGTATTACTGCTAGGGCTTTGAAGCATGTGTAGGAGTTAGTCAAGTAAAAAAAGCATGAAGCAGGACAGAGGGAGACAGGGTCCATTCTGCAAATTTGCACAGAGCCAAACATCAGGATGAGGATTTCCTTGGGGCAGTATCCAGAGGACAACAGTTCTCAAACTCATCCCGAGTAGCAGAAAATGTTTTCACATTGAGCTGAAAATAGCAAGTTATATAACTGAGTGCCCGGGGCAGTGCGCCTCCAGATTCAAGGGAGACAGGCAGCTTCAGACACCCAGTGGATGCAGATAAGGAAAGCCTAGAACAGAAAACGCTCCATTTGTCCACACCACAGAGGGTTTTTTTTTGCCCTGAGAACTGGAGAATGTCTGTCATAATCTCATCCCCCAGAAGACCTGCGAGGGCCTGCTTGCACGCCATTCTAGCCAGGTCTACCAGCCAAGTTCAGAGAGGTGGGAGCCAGAGGGAGATGGCATATACAGTCCCACTGCCAGGCAGAAGGGGAAACGGAGACTATGGGAGAGCCAGCAGCACACCCCAGCTACAGGGATCCGTCAGTACTGGACAAGCACGCTTTATTAGGCACCTACTGAGCTCTGGTAGC